>NC_090989.1:193948716-193996216 GCF_041146395.1 Eulemur rufifrons
AAGGTGAGCAATAGGATCAGGGTCAGGTGCTATGTTCAGGGTGAGGGTTATCTGTTAGGGGTAGTGTTTATACTTAGCGTACAGGCCCTGTCTGCACTGGGCGGGGGGCTGGGGTTAGGGGGATGGGATTGTCCCCGGGAACCCACTCTATCATACGCTAGGTATGGGCTCCTGGTTTCATGCAAGAGAGAGCTGCAGAGCCCCCTTTTACTCATGGCATGGGAGGATTTTAGGCTTTCTAAACTCTAAGAAAGCAAGAAGTCCGAGAATTAGATTTAGGGGTAGGATTATGATAATGTTTAGGGTTAGGGTTAGTGTTAAGGTGGGGTCTTAGGGTTAGGGGTTAGGGTTAGAGGTTAGTGTTAGGTGTAACAGTTACAGTTAGGTTTATGGTTAAGTTTCAGGGTTAGGGTTAAGGTTTGGGTTTAGCGTTTGGCACAGGGTTAGGCTTCAGTGTTAGCTTTATGGTTAAAGATTAGGATTAGGGTTAGTGTGAGGGTTAATGGTAAGGGTCAAGATTAAGGGTTAGGGTTGGGGTTAGGGTTAGGTTTAGGGTTTGGGCTTAGGGTTAGGGGATAGGATTAGGGTTAAGTGTTGGGCTTATGGTTAGGGTTAAAGTTTAGTGTTAGGGTTAATGTTTAGTGTTATGGTCCAGTTTAAGTGTTAGGGTGAGGGTTAACAGTTAGGATTAGGCTTAGGGGTTAGGG
This sequence comes from Eulemur rufifrons, assembly GCF_041146395.1. Taxonomy (NCBI): domain Eukaryota; kingdom Metazoa; phylum Chordata; class Mammalia; order Primates; family Lemuridae; genus Eulemur; species Eulemur rufifrons. The sequence continues at coordinate 193,949,424 of NC_090989.1, forward strand.
ATATAGTGAAGGTTCAGTGTTAGGGTTAGGTTTAGGGTTCAGGGTTAGGGTTAGCTTTAGGTGTTATGGTTAGGGTTAGGTGTTAGGTTAGTGTCAGGGTTAGGTCTAGTCGTGAGGGTAAGGTTTAGGGTTAGCTTTAAGAGCTAGGGTTAGGTTTAATGGTTAGGATTAGGATTACGGTTAAAGGTTAGGGTAATGCTCAGGGGTTAGGGTGAAGGGTGAAGGGTTAGGGCTTTTGTTAGGCATAGCGTTGGGGTTAGAACTAAGGGTTCCTGTCAGTGTTAGGGTTGTAGGCAGCGTTACGGTTAGGCTTAGCGGTGGAGAATTAGGGTTATGGATTAGGTGTTACAGTTATGACTAGGAGATAGGGTTAGAATTATGGGATAGGGGATGTTCTCAGGGAATGGGTTATGCATTAACGTTACGTTAAGAGGTTAAAGTTAGGCTCACGGTGAGGTTTACGTGTTAAGGGGAGAAATAGGAACAGGGTTAGGTGCCATGTTCAGGGTTAGGGTTATCTGTTAAAGGTATCATTTATGCTTAGCACACGGGCCCTGTCGGCATTAGGCTGGGGGGAGGTTAGGGGGCTGGGATTGTCACCGGGAACCCACTGTATCGAACTCTGGGTATGGGCCCGTGGATTTCATGCGGGACACAGTGGTAGAGCCTCCTTTCACACATGGCACGGGAGGATTGCAGGCTTTCTAAACTCTAAGAAAACAAGAAGTCTGAGAATTACATTTAGGGTTAGGATTATGGTTAGGGTTCAGGATGAAGTGTAGTGTTATGGTGAGGGGATGGGGTTACAGATTAGGGTTACGGTTTAAGGTTACTGTTAGGTTTAACGGTTACAGTTCGTTTTGGGGTTGAGGTTTGCGGATAGGGTTAAGATGAGGGGTCAGGGTTTGGTACAGGGTTAGGGTTGTGTTCGGTTTAGGGTTGAAGATTAGGATTAGGGTTAGGATTAAAGGTTAGCATGAGAGTTAACGGTTAAGATTAAGGTTAAGGGTTAGGGATAGGGTTTAGGTTTAGGGTTAAGGGTTAGGGTTAGTTTTAGGGTTAGAGTTATGTGTTAGGGTTTGTGTTAGAGGTTAGGGTTAGGTTTACTGTTCGTGGTTAGAGTTAGGTTTAGGGGTTAGCATTAGGGTTAGGGATTAGGTTTAGGGTAAGTGTTTAGAGTTAGTGTTGGGCTTTAGGCTCGGGGCTTAGGTTCAGGGTCAGAGGTTAGGGTTGGTGGTAGGGCTTAGATTTAGCGGTCAGTTTAAGGGCACAGGACCTGGTTAATCTACGGTGAGAGGGGTGTGGTCGGAGTCACCACAAAAGCACAACATCATTCCCCGGGCCTTGGGACAAAACCTACATGCAGGACTCAGGCAGAGCCTCATCTCACACATGGCATGGCTGTATTGTAGGCTTGCTTCACTCTGGGAATGGAAGTAGTGTGAGAATTAGGGTTAGGTTTGGGGTTAGGGGTTTCGAGTTAGGGGTTAGGTTTCGAGTCAGGGTCAGGTGCTAGGGATTAGTGGTTAGGTTTAGAGTTAGTGTTAGGGGTTAGGTGTTAAGTCTGGGTTGGGGGCCAGGGTGAGGTTTAGGGTTGGGGTTAGCGTTAGGGTTAGGGGTTAGGGTTAAGGGATAGGGTTAGGGTTAAGGGTTAGGCTTAGGGTTAGGGTTCAGGGTTAGGGTTAAGGTTTAGGGTTAGAGTCAGGGTTAAGGGTTAGGGTGAGGCTTAACAGTTAGGGTTAGGGTTAGGGGGTTAGGAATAGGGTTAGGGTTAAGGGTTAGGTTTATGGTTCAGGTTTAAGGTTAGGATTAGGGGTTAGGGTTAGTGTTAACTGTAGGTCAGTGTTGGGGTTAGATCTCTAGGCATTAGCGTATAGGTTAGGGTTAGGGTTAAGTAGGGTTATGTTTAATGGTTAGGATTGGGATTAGCGTTAAGGGTTAGGGTTAAGCTTTAGGGGTTATGACTAAGGATCAATGGTTAGGGTTATTTTTAGGCGTAGGGTTAGGGTAAGGGTTTTAGGGTTAGTGTTAGTGTTGTTGGTAGGGTTAAGGTTAGGGTTGGTGTTTCAGAATTAGGGATTAGGTGTTATGGTTATGGCTAGGAGTTAGGGTTAGAATTACGGTATAGGGCTTGTTCTCAGGGTGTCATGCATTATCGTTAAGATAAGGGGTTAAGTTAGGGTTAGGGTGAGGTTTACGTGTTAAGGTGAGCATTAGGATCAGGGTTAGGTGTTATGTTCTGGGTTAGTGTTATGGGTGTGGGGTAGGGTTTATGCTTAGGGCACGGTCCCTGTATGCACTAGGAGGCGAAGTTAGGGGTCTGTGATGGTCGCTGGGAGCCCACTCTATCGTACGCAGTGTATGGGCCTCTGGGTTTCATGCAGGACACTGTGGCAGAGCGGGCTTTCATGCATGGCTTAGTAGGATTGTAGGCTTTCAAAACTCTGAGAAAGCAAGTCTGAGAATTAGATTTAGGGTTAGGATTACGGTACGGTTTAGGGATGAAGATTAGCGATAGGGTGAGGGCTTAGGGTTAGGGGTTAGGGTTAGGGTTAGGGTTGTTGGTAGGGTGAAGGTTAGGGTTGGCATTTTAGAATTAGGGATGAGGTGTTACGGTTATGGCTAGGGGTTAGGATTAGAATTATGGGATAGGGCTTCTTCTCAGGGTGTTATGCATTAAGGTTAAGATAAGGGGATAAGTTAGGGTTACGGGGAGGTTTATGTTTTAAGGTGAGCAATAGGATCAGGGTCAGGTGCTATGTTCAGGGTGAGGGTTATCTGTTAGGGGTAGTGTTTATACTTAGCGTACAGGCCCTGTCTGCACTGGGCGGGGGGCTGGGGTTAGGGGGATGGGATTGTCCCCGGGAACCCACTCTATCATACGCTAGGTATGGGCTCCTGGTTTCATGCAAGAGAGAGCTGCAGAGCCCCCTTTTACTCATGGCATGGGAGGATTTTAGGCTTTCTAAACTCTAAGAAAGCAAGAAGTCCGAGAATTAGATTTAGGGGTAGGATTATGATAATGTTTAGGGTTAGGGTTAGTGTTAAGGTGGGGTCTTAGGGTTAGGGGTTAGGGTTAGAGGTTAGTGTTAGGTGTAACAGTTACAGTTAGGTTTATGGTTAAGTTTCAGGGTTAGGGTTAAGGTTTGGGTTTAGCGTTTGGCACAGGGTTAGGCTTCAGTGTTAGCTTTATGGTTAAAGATTAGGATTAGGGTTAGTGTGAGGGTTAATGGTAAGGGTCAAGATTAAGGGTTATGGTTGGGGTTAGGGTTAGGTTTAGGGTTAGGGCTTAGGGTTAGGGGATAGGATTAGGGTTAAGTGTTGGGCTTATGGTTAGGGTTAAAGTTTAGTGTTAGGGTTAATGTTTAGTGTTATGGTCCAGTTTAAGTGTTAGGGTGAGGGTTAACAGTTAGGATTAGGCTTAGGGGTTAGGGATATAGTGAAGGTTCAGTGTTAGGGTTAGGTTTAGGGTTCAGGGTTAGGGTTAGCTTTAGGGGTTATGGTTAGGGTTAGGTGTTAGGTTAGTGTCAGGGTTAGGTCTAGTCGTGAGGGTAAGGTTTAGGGTTAGCTTTAAGAGCTAGGGTTACGTTTAATGGTTAGGATTAGGATTACGGTTAAAGGTTAGGGTAATGCTCAGGGGTTAGGGTGAAGGGTGAAGGGTTAGGGCTTTTGTTAGGCATAGCGTTGGGGTTAGAACTAAGGGTTCCTGTCAGTGTTAGGGTTGTAGGCAGCGTTACGGTTAGGCTTAGCGGTGGAGAATTAGGGTTATGGATTAGGTTTTACAGTTATGACTAGGAGATAGGGTTAGAATTATGGGATAGGGGATGTTCTCAGGGAATGGGTTATGCATTAACGTTACGTTAAGAGGTTAAAGTTAGGCTCACGGTGAGGTTTACGTGTTAAGGGGAGAAATAGGAACAGGGTTAGGTGCCATGTTCAGGGTTAGGGTTATGTGTTAAAGGTATCATTTATGCTTAGCGCATGCGCCCTGTCGGCATTAGGCTGGGGGGAGGTTAGGGGGCTGGGATTGTCACCAGGAACCCACTGTATCGGACTCTGGGTATGGGCCCGTGGGTTTCATGCAGGACACAGTGGTAGAGCCTCCTTTCACACATGGCATGGGAGGATTGCAGGCTTTCTAAACTCTAAGAAAGCAAGAAGTCTGAGAATTAGATTTAGGGTTAGGATTATGGTTAGGGTTCAGGATGAAGTGTAGTGTTATGGTGAGGGGATGGGGTTACAGATTAGGGTTACGGTTTAAGGTTACTCTTAGGTTTAACGGTTACAGTTCGTTTTGGGGTTGAGGTTTGCGGATAGGGTTAAGATGAGGGGTTAGGTTTTGGTACAGGGTTAGGGTTGTGTTAGGTTTAGGTTTGAAGATTAGGATTAGAGTTAGCATTAAAGGTTAGCATGAGAGTTAACGGTTAAGATTAAGGTTAAGGGTTAGGGTTAGGGTTTAGGTTTAGGGTTTAAGGTTAGGGTTAGTTTTAGGGTTAGAGTTATGTGTTAGGGTTTGTGTTAGAGGTTAGTGTTAGGTTTACTGTTCACGGTTAGGGTTACGTTTAGGGGTTAGCATTAGGGTTAGGGATTAGGTTTAGGGTAAGGGTTTAGAGTTAGTGTTGGGCTTTAGGCTCGGGGCTTAGGTTCAGGGTCAGGGGTTAGGGTTGGTGGTAGGGCTTAGATTTAGCGGTCAGTTTAAGGGCACAGGACCTGGTTAATCTACGGTGAGAGGGGTGTGGTCGAAGTCACCTCGAAAGCACAATATCATTCCCTGGGCCCTGGGAGAAGACCTACATGCAGGACTCAGGCGGAGCCTCATCTCACACATGGCATGGCTGTATTGTAGGCTTGCTTCACTCGGGAATGGAAGTAGTGTGAGAATTAAGGTTAGGGTTGGGGTTAGGGGTTTCGAGTTAGGGGTTAGGTTTCGAGTCAGGGTTAGGTGCTAGTGGTTAGGGGTAGAGTTAGTGTTACGGGTTCGGTGTTAATTCTGGGTTAGGGGGCCAGGGGTAGGTTTAGGGTTGGGGTTAGTGTTATCGTTAGCGGTTAGGGTTAATGGATAGGGTTAGGGTTAAGTATGGGCTTAGGGTTAGGGTTCAGGGTTAGGGTTAAGGTTTAGGGTTAGGGTCAGGGTTAAGGGTTAGGGTTAGGGTTAGGGTGTTATGGTTAAGGATTAGGTTTATTGTTCAGGTTTAAGCATTATGGGTTTGTGTTACTTCTAACTGTAGGTCAGTGTTGGGGTTAGAACTCTAGGCATTAAGGTAAAGGTTAGAGTTAGGGTTAAGAGTTGGGGTTATGTTTAATGGTTAGGATTGGGATTAGGGTTAAGGGTTAGGGTTAAGGTTAGGGGTTATGACTAAGGATCAACGGTTACGGTTATTTTTAGTCGTAGGTTTAGGGTAAGGGGTTAGGGTTAGTGTTAGTGTTGTTGGTAGGGTTAAGGTTAGGGTTGGTGTTTCAGAATTAGAGATTAGGTGTTATGCTTATGGTTAGGAGTTAGGGTTAGAATTACAGTATAGGGCTTGTTCTCAGGGTGTCATGCATTAACGTTACGATATGGGGTTAAAATTAGGGTTACGGTGAGGTTTACGTGTTAAGGTGAGCAGTAGGATCAGGGTTAGGTGTTATGTTCTGGGTTAGGGTTATGGGTGAGGGGTAGTGTTTATGCTTAGGGCATGGGCCCTGTATGCCCTAGGAATCGATGTTAGGGGTCGGTTGTGGTCGCTGGGAACCCACTCTATCGTACGCTGTGTATGGTCCTCTGGGTTTCTTGCAGGACACTGTGGCAGAGCCGGCTTTCATGCATGGCTTAGTAGGATTGTAGGCTTTCAAAACTCTGAGAAAGCAAGAAGTCTGAGAATTAGATTTCGGGTTAGGATTACGGTACGGTTTAGGGATGAAGATTAGTGATAGGGTGAGGGCTTAGGGTTAGAGGTTAGGGTTAGGGTTAGGGTTGTTTGTAGGGTGAAGGTTAGGGTTGGCATTTTAGAATTAGGGATGAGGTCTTATGGTTATGGCTGGGGATTAGGATTAGAATTATGGGATGGGGCTTCTTCTCAGGGTGTTATGCATTAAGGTTAAGATAAGGGGATAAGTTAGGGTTACGGGGAGGTTTATGTTTTAAGGTGAGCAATAGGATCAGGGTCAGGTGTTATATTCAGGGTGAGGGTTATCTGTTAGGGGTAGTGTTTATACTTAGCGTACAGGCCCTGTCTGCACTGGGCGGGGGGCTGGGGTTAGGGGGATGGGATTGTCCCCGGGAACCCACTCTATCGTACGCTGGATATGGGCTCCTGGGTTTCATGCAGGACACAGTGGTAGAGCCCCCTTTTACTCATGGCATGGGAGGATTTTAGGCTTTCTAAACTCTGAGAAAGCAAGAAGTCTGACAATTAGATTTAGGGGTAGGATTATGGTAATGTTTAGCGAGGAAGATTAGTGTTAGGGTGGGCTCTTAGGGTAGGGGTTAGGGTTAAAGGTTTGTGTTATTTTTAACAGTTACAGTTACGTTTATGGTTAAGTTTCAGGGTTAGGGTTAAGGTTTGGTTTTATCGTTTGGCACAGGGTTAGGCTTCAGTGTTAGCTTTATGGTTAAAGATTAGGATTAGGGTTAGGGTTAAGGGTTAGTGTGAGGGTTAATGGTAAGTTTCAAGATTAAGGGTTAGGGTTGGGCTTAGGGTTAGGAATAAGGCTTCGTGTAACATTTAGGTTTAGAGTTAAGTGTTATGGTTATGGCTAGAGGTTAGGGTTAGGTTTAGGGTTCATGGTTAGGGTTACATTTAGGGGTTCGGGTTACGGGTTAAGTTTAGGGCGAGTGCTTAGTGTTACTGTTGGGCGTTAGGATAAGGGCCGAGGTTTAGGGTTAGGATTTAGGTTTAGTGTTAGGGCTTAGATTTAGTGGTTAGTTTAAGGGCACATGCTCTGTTTAATCTATGGTGGGAAGGGTGCAGACTGGGTCGCCTCAACACCACACCATCGTACTTGGGCCTTGGGCCCAGACCTACATGCAGGACTCAGGCAGAGCCTCTTCTCACTCGTGGCATGGCTCTATTGTAGGCTTGGTCAACTCTGAGAACGAAGGAAGTGTTAGAATTAGGGTTATGGTTAGGGTTATGTGTTTGGGGTTAGAGGTTTGGGTTTGAGTGAAGTTTAGTGGTTAGGAATTAGAAGTTAGGATTAGTGTGTCAGGGGTTAGGTGTTAGGTTTTTGTAAGGGGCTAGCGTTAGATTTAGGTTTAGGGTTAATGTTCAGGTGGGTTAGGGGTCAGCGTTAGGGTTAGGCTTACAAGATAGGATTAAGGTAAAGGGTGAAGGCTTAAGATTAGCAGTAAGGGTTAAGGTTAGGGTTAAGGGTTAGGGTTTCGGTCCAAGTTAAGGGTGAGAGTGAGGGTTAACAGTTGCGATTAGGGTAATGGTTTAGGGATAGTAATAGGTTTAAGGGATAGGGTTAGGGTTAGGTTTAGGGTTCGGGGTTAGGGTTAGCATTAGCGGTTAGGGTTAGGGTTAGGGGTTAGGGTTACAGTTAGGGTTAGGTCTAGGCATTATGGTAATGGTTCGTGTTAGGGTTAAGAATTAGGGTTAGGTTTAATTGTTAGGATTATGATCAGGGTAATGGTTAGGGTTAGGGTTAGCGGTTAGAGTTAGGGTTAGTGTTAGGGTTGTTTGTAGGGTGAAGGTAATGTTTAGCAGTTTAGAATTAAGGTTAGGGATTAGGTGTTACGGTTATGCTAGGAGTTAGGCTTAGAATTAAGGGATAGGGTTTGTTCTTAGGGTAAGTGTTATGCAATAACATTAGGATAGGGGTTAAAGTTAGGGTTACAGTGAGGTTTACGTGTTAAGGTGAACAATAACATCAGGGTTAGGTGTTATGTTCAGGGTTAGGGTTATGGGTGAGGTGCAGGGTTTTTGCTTAGGGCATGGGCCCTGTCAGCACTAGCAGGGGGAGTTAGGGGGCTGTGATTGTCCCCGGGAACCCACTCTATTGTACACAGAGTATGGGCTCCTGGGTTTCATGCAGGACACTGTGGCAGAGCCAGCTTTCACGCATGGCTTTGGAGAATTGTAGGCTTTTAAAACTCTGAGATAGCAAGAAGTCTGAGAATTAGATTTAGGGTTAGGATTATGGTTAGGGTTAGGGATGAAGATTAGTCAGGGAGAGGGCTTAGGGTTAGGGCTTAAGCTTCGAGTGAGGATTAGGGGTTAGGGAGTAGGTGTTGGGTTTAGTGATAGGGTTAGGGCTTAGGGGTTAGGGTTGGGTTAGGGGCTAGGGTTAGATTTAGAGTGGGGTTAGGGTTAGCGTTATGGGTTAGGGTTAGGGTTAAGGGATAGGATAAGGGTTAAGCGTTAAGGCTTAGGGTTAGCGTTAAGTGTTAGGTTTAGTTTTAAGGGTTAGGGTTACAGTTCGAGTTAAGGGTTAGTGTGGGGTTAACGGTTAGGGCTAGGGTTATGGGTTAAGGATAGAGTTAGGTTTAAGGCTTAGGATTAGGGTTCAGTGTTAGGGTTAGCATTAGGGATTAGGGTTAGGGTTAGGGGTTACGTTTACTCTTAGGGTTAGGTCTAGGCATTAGGGTACGTGTTAGTGTTAGACTTAAGGGTTAGGGTTAGGTTTAATTGTTAGGATTAGGATCAGGGTTAAGGGTTAGGGTTAAGTGTCAAGTGTTACGGTTATTTTTAGGTGTACGGTTAGGGTTAGCGGTTAGGGTTAGGGTTAGTTTGTAGGGATAAGGTAATGTTTAGCAGTTTTGAATTAGCCTTAGGGATTAGGTGTTACAATTGTGGCTAGGAGTTAGGGTTAGAATTAAGGGATAGGGGTTGTTCTTAGGGTAAGTCTTATGCATTAACGTTAGGATAACAGGTTCAAGTTAGAGTTATGGTGAGGTTGATGTGTTAAGGTGAGCAATAGTATCAGGGTGAGCTGTGATGTTCAGGGTTAGGGTTATGGGTGAGGGGTAGTGTTTATGCTTATATCACGAGCCCTCTCTGCTCTAGGAGGGGGCGTAGAGGGCTGGGATAGATGCCGGAAGCCACTCTATCATACACTGGGTATGGGCCCCTTGGTTTCATGCCGGACACAGTGGCCAAGCCTCCTTCTACACATGGCATGGGAGGATTGTAGGCTTTGTAAACTCTGAGAAAGCAAGAAGTCTGAGAATTAAATTTAGGGCTAGGATTAGGGTTAGGGTTAGCAATATAGGTTACTGTTATGGTGAGGGCTTAGGGTTAGGGGTTTCAGTTAGGGTCAGGGTTAAAGGTTAGTGTTAGGTTTAACAGTTACAGTTAGGTTTAGGGTTAAGCTTTAAGGTTTAAGCTTAGGGTTAAGATTAGGGGTTAGGTTTTGGTACAGGGTAAGGGTTAAGTGCTAGGTTTAGGCTTAAAGATTAGGATTAGGGTTAGGGTTAAGGTTTAGTGTGAGGGTTAACGGTTAGGGTTAAGGTTAAGTGTTAGGTTTATGGGTTAGGGTTAGGGTTAAGTGTTCATGTTAGGTTTAGGGTTAGAGTTAAGTGTTATGGTTAGGGTTAGGGGTTTGGGTTAGGTTTAGGGTTCATGGTTAAGGTTACATTTAGGGGTTAGGTTTAGGGTAAGCGTTTAGTGTTAGTGTTGGGCATTAGGGTCAGGGCTTAGGTAGGGTTAGGGGTTAGGGTCAGTGTTTGGGCTTTGATTTGGCGGTTAGTTTAAGGGTACAGGACCTGTGTAATCTATGGTGAGAAGGGTGCAGAATGTTTCCATGCGACACCACACCATCGGATCCTGGGCCTTTGGCCCAGACCTACTTGCAGGACTCATGCGGAAACTCTACTCACGCATTGCATGGTTGTATTTTAGGCTTGGTTAACTCTGAGAATGGAAGTAGTGTGAGAAATAGGGTTATGGTTAGGGTTAAGGGTTTGGTGTTAGGGGTTAGGGTTCAAGTGAGGTTTAGTGGTTAGGGACTAGGATTTAGGGTTAGTGTTAGGGTTAGGGGTTAGTTTTGCGTTAGGGGCTAGGGTTAGATTTATGGTTGGGGTTAGTGTTAGGGTTAGGATTAGGCATCAGGGTTAGTGTTAGGGTTAAAGGATAGGATTGGCGTTAAGTGTTTAGGCTTAGGGTTTGTGTTAAGTGTTAGGGTTGGGGTTTAGGCTTAGGGTTACGGTTTGAGTTAAGCTCTAGGGTGAGGGTTAAAGATTAGGCTTAGGATTATTGGTTAGGGATAGAGTTATGTTTAAGGGTTAGGGATAGGGTTAGGTTTAGGGTTCAGTGTTAGGGTTAGCATTAGGGGTTAGGGTTAGGGTTAGGGGTTAGGCGTAGTGATGTATTAAGGGCTATGGTTAGAATTAGGATTGGGGTTAGTGTTAGGTTTAGGGTTAGGGGTTAGGTTTAGGGTTAAGGGATAGGATTATGGTTAAGGGTTGGGTGTAGCTTTAGGGTTAAGATTTAGTGTTAGGGTCCGGTTTAAGGGTTAGGGTGAGGGTTAACGGTTAGGGTTAGGGTTGGGGTTAGGGGTTAGGGATATAGTTAGTATTAAGTGTTAGAGTTAGGTTTAGGGTTCAGGGTTAGGGTTAGCTTTAGGGGTTATGATTAGGGTTAGGTGTTAGTTTAGTGTTAGTGTTAGGTCTAGGCGTCAGGGTAAGGTTTAGGGTTAGGGTTAAGAGCTAAGGTTGGGTTTAGTGGTTAGGATTAGGGTTAGGGTTAGGAGTTAGGGTAAAGGGTCAAGGGTTAGCATTATTTTTAGCCATAGCTTTGGCGTTAGGAGTAAGGGTTAGGTTCAGTGTTAGGGTAACAGTAGGTTACCGTAACAGTAACTACGTAGGGTAACAGTTAGTGTTAGTGGTTTAGAATTAGGGTTAGGGATTAGTTGTCACAGTTATGACTAGGAGATAGGGTTAGAATTATGGGATAGGGGTTAATCTCAGGGTAAGTGTTATGCATTAACGTTAGGATAAGAGGTTAAAGTTCAGGTTACGATGAGGTTTACATTCTAAGGTGAGCAATAGAATCAGGGTTAAATGTTATTTTCAGGGTTAGAGTTTTGGGTGAGGTGTAGAGTTTATGCTTAGGGCACGGGCCTTGTCTGCATTAGGCGGGGGGGGAGGGTTAGGGGGCTGGGATTGTCACCAGGAACCCACTCTATCGTACTCTGGTTATGGGCCCCAGCGGTTCATTCAGGACACAGTGGAAGAGCCTCCTTTCACGCATGGCATGGGAGGATTGTAGGCTTTCTAAACTCTAAGAAAGCAAGAAGACTGAGAATTAGATTTAGGGTTAGGGTTAGGGTTCGGGTTAAGGATCAAGGTTAGTATTAGGGTGAAGGCTTAGAGTTAGGGGTTACGGGTAGCGTTACAGGTTACTCTTAGTTTTAACCGTTACAGTTAGGTTCAGGGTTAAGGTTTATGGTTAGGTTTAAGGTTAGGGTTTAGGGTTTGGTACAGGATTAGGGTTAAATATTAGGTTTAGGGTTAAAGATTACGATTAAGGTTAGGTTTAAAGGTTAGTGTGAGGGTTAACAGTCAGGGTTAAAGTTAAGAGTTAGGGTTAGGGTTAGTGTTAGGATTAAGGGTTCATGTTAGGTTTAGGGTTAGAGTTAAGTGCTATGGTTAGCGCTCGAGGTTAGGGTTAGGTTTAGGGTTCACAGTTAGGGTTACGTTTAGAGGTTAGCATTAGGGTTAGGGATTAGCTTTAGGGTAAGTGTTTAGAGTTAGTGTTGGGCTTTAGGCTCAGGGCTTAGGTTTAGGGTCAGAGGTTAGGGTTGATGTTAGGGCTTAGATTTAGTGGTTAGTTTAAGGGCACAGGACCTGTTTATTCTACAGTGAGAGGGGTTAGGGTTAGGGTTAGGGTTGTCGTAGGGGTTAAGGTTAGATTTAACCTTGGGGTTAGTGTTAGGGTTAGGATTAGGGGGTTAGTGTTAGGGTTAGGGGTTAAAAACACCTACAGCCAGCCCTAACCCGATTTCTGACACTTCTTCCATTCTCAGAGTTAACCAAGCCTACAATACAGCCATGTCATGCGTGAGAAGAGGCTCCACCTGAGTCCTGTATGTAGGTCTTGGCCCAAGGCCCAGCGTACGGTGGTGTTGTGTCGCAGCGACCCTGTGCACCACTCTCACCATAGATTAAACAGGTCATGTGCCCTTAAACTAACCGCTAAATCTCAGCCCTAACACTAATCCTAACCCCTAACCCTAAAAGTTATCCTTAACCCTACTGTTAACACTCAAACTAACCCTTAACTCTAACCCTTGTCATGATCTTTAACCCTAACCCTAACACTTAACCCTAACCCTGTACCAAACCATAACCCCTAAGCTTAACCCTAACCCTAAACCTAAACCCTAAGTCTAACTGTAACTGTTAAACCTAACAGTAACTTTTAACCCTAAAACTAACCGTATCCCCTTACCCGAAGCCCTCACCCTAAGATTAAACTTCATCCCTAACCATAACGATAATCCTAACCTTAAATCTAATTCTCAGAATTCTTACTTTCTTAGAGATTTGAAAGCTTACAATCCTCCTTTACCATGCGTGAAATCAGGCTCTGCCAGAGTGTCCTACAAGAAACCCATGGGCCCATACCCTGCATACGATAGAGTGGGTTTCTGGTGACAATCGCATCCCCCTCAATCCCACTCCTAGGGCAGACAGGGCCCATACCCTAAGCAAAACCCTACCCCTCACTCATAATTCTAACCCTGATCCTATTGCTCACCTTAACACATAAACCTCACCATAAACCTAACTTTAACCACTTATCCTAACATTAATGCATAACACTTATGCTAAGAACAACCCCTATCACTTAATTCTAACCCTAACTCCTAGCCATAACAGTAACCCCTAATCCCTAACCCTAATTCTAACCACTAAACATTACCTTAACCCTACAAACAACCCTAATACTAACCCTAACCTTAAACGCTAACCCTAACCTTATCCCTAAACATAACCTTAAAAGTTTACCCTAAACCCTAACCCTATCCCCTAACCCTAAGCCTAACCCTTAATTCTGATCCTAATCCTAACAATTAAACCTAACCCTAACCCTTAACCCTAACACTAACCCTTACCTTAATGCCGAGACCTAACCTTAGCAGTAAAGCTACCTCTAACCCTAACCCTAGACCTTAAACCTAACACTATCCCTAACTTATAACCCTAACCCTAACTGTTAACCCTCACCCTAACCCTTAACTCGGACCATAACCCTAACCCTTAACCCTAACCCTATCCCTTAATGCTAACCCTAAGCCTTAACCCTTAACCCTAATCCTATCCCTTAACCCTAACCCTAACCCCTAACCCTAACCCTAACCCCAACCCTAAATCTATCTCTAGTCCCTAACCCAACCCTAACCGTTAACCCCTAATGCTAACATTAACCCTAACCCCTAATCCCTAACACCTAACCCTCACGCGAACACTAACCCCTAACCCCAAACACCTAACCCTAATCATAACCATAATTCTCACACTTCCTCCATTCTCAGAGTTAGCCAAGCCTACAATAAAACCATGCCATGCGTGAGAAGAGGCTCTGCCTGAGACCTGCATGTAGGTCTGGGCCCAAGGCCTAGGGTACGATGGTGTGGTGTGGCGATGACCCATTCTGCACACTTCTCACCATAGATTACACAGGTCCTGTGCCCTTAAAATAACCTCTAAATCTAAGCCCTAACGCTAACTCTAACACTAACCCTTAACCCTAAACTTAAGCCCTGACCCTAACGCCCAACACTAACATTAAACCCTTACCCTAATCCTTACCCATAACCCTAATGCCTAAACGTAACCCTAACGATGAACCCTAAACCTAACCCTAACCCCAAACCCTAACCATAACACTTAACTCTAACCCTAAACCTAACACGAACACTTAAACCTAAACTTAACCACTAACCCTAACACTTAACCTTAACCCTAACCGTTAACTCTCACACTAACCCTTAAACCTAACCCTAATCGTAATCTTTAACCCTAAACCTAACAGTTAACCCTTACCCTGTACCAAAACCTAACCCCTAACCTTAACCTTAACCCTAACACTTGACCCTAAAGCTAACTGTAACCATTAAACCTAACACTAAACTTTAACCCTGACCGTAACTCTAACCCCTAACCCTAAGCCCTCACCCTAATGCTAAACTTTATCCTTAACACTAACCATAATCCTATCCCTAAATCTAATTCTCAGACTTCTTGCTTTCTCAGAGTTTAGAAAGCCTACAATCCTCCCATGCCATGCGTGAAAAGAGGCTCTGCCACTGTGTCCTGCATGAAACCCAGGGACCCATACCCAGTGTACGATAGAGAAAGTTCTCGGCCACAATCCTAGACCCCTAATCCTCCCGCCTAGTGCAGACAGGGCCCGTGCCCTAAGCATAAAAAGTACGCCTAACATATAACCCTAACCTTGAACGTAACACCTAACCCTGATCCTACTGCTCACCTTATCATGTAGACCACACTGTAACCCTAACTTTAACCGCATCTCCTAAAGTTAATGCATAACACTTACACTGAGAACAACGCCTATCCCATAATTCTAACCCTAAATCTTAGCCATAACCATAAAACCTAATCCCTAACCCTAATTCTAAACTGCTAACCCTAACCTTAACACTACCAACAACCCTAACACTAACCCTAACCCTAACCCTCACCCCTAATCCTACCCTATGCCTAAAAGTAACCCTAACTCCTAACCCTTATCCCTAACCAAAAGCCCTGTCCCTAACCCTAAGACATAAGTCTCACCCTTATACCCTAACCCTAATACGAATCCTTAAGCCTAACCCCCAATCCTAACAATTAACCTTAACCCTAACTGTTAACGCTCACCCTAACCCTTAAATCAGACCAAAACCCTAACATTTAACCCTAACCCTAATCCCTAATGCTAACCCTAAGCCTTAACCCTTTACCCTAATCCTATCCCTTAAGCCTAACCCTAACCCTAATTCCTAACCCTAACCATAATCCCTAACCCTAACCCTAACACTAACCCTAACTCTGAATCTAACCCTGGCCCCTAAACCAACACTAACCCCTAACCCCTAACCCTAACACTAACACTAACTCCTAATTTCTAACCCCTGAACCACACTCGAACCCTAACCCCTAACCCCAAACAATTAACCATAACCATAACCCCAATTCTCACACTTCCTCCATTTTCAGAGTTCACCAAGCCTACAATAGAGCCATGCCATGAGTGAGAAGAGGCTCCGCCTGAGTCCTGCATGTAGGTCTGGGCCCAAGGCCCAGGTACGATGGTGTGGTGTCAAGGGGACCAATTCTGCACCCTTCTCACCATAGATTAAACAGGTCCTGTGCCCTTAAACTAACCGCTAAATCTAAGCCCTAACACTAAACCTAAACGCTAACCCTAAACCTAAGCCCTTATCCTAATGCCCAACACTAACACCAAACACTCACCCTAAACCTAACCCGTAACCCTAACCCCTAAACGTAACCCTAACCATGCACCCTATATCTAACCCTAACCCCTAACCCTAACCATAACACTTAACTCTAACCCTAAACTAACATAAACCCTTAACACTAAACCTAATCCCTAACCCTCATGCTTAACCCTAACCGTTAATCCTCACACTTACCTTTAAACCTAACCCTAATTGTAATCTTTAACTCTAAACTTAACACTTAAACCTTAACCTGTACCAAAACCTATCCCCTAAACTGAACCCTAACACTAAACCTTAACGCTAAACCTAACTGTAACTGTTAAACCTAACACTGACCTTTAACTCTGACCCTAAACCTAACCCCTAACCCTAAGGCATCACCTTAACACTAAACTTCATCCCTAATTCTAACCATAATCCTAACCCTAAATCTAATTCTCAGACTTTTTCTTTCTCAGAGTTTAGAAAGCCTATAATCCTCCCATGCCATGTGTGAAAGGAGGCCCTGCCACTGTGTCCAGGGGCCAATACGCAGCATACGATAGAGTGATTTCCCGGCGAATATGCTAGCCCCCTAACCTCTCCGCCTAGTGCAGACAAGGCACGTGCCCTAAGCATAAACACAACCCCTAACCAATAACCCTAACCATAACTGTTAACTCTCACCCTAACATTTAACCCTGACACTAACCCTAACCCGTAAACCTATCCCTAAACCTTTACCCAAAGCCTAAGCCTTAACTCTAACACTATCATTTAACCCTAGCCCTAACCCCTAAATGTTACACTAACCATGAACCCTAAGCCTAACCGTAACCCCTAACACTAACCATAACACTTAACTGTAACCCTAAACCTAACAAGACCCCTTAACCCTAACACTAACCCCTAACCCTAGCCCTTAAACTTAACCCTAAACTTTTACCCTCACACTAACCTTTAACACTAACCATAATGCTAATCTTTAACCCTAAACCTAACACTTAACTCTTACCCTGTACGAAACCCTAACCCCTGACCTTAACCCTGACAATAAACCTTAACCCTAAACCTAACTTTAACCGTTAAAACTAACACTAACCTTAACCCTAACTCTAACCCTAACCCTTAACCCTAAGCTCTCACCCTAACACTAATCGTCATCCCTAATCCTAACCATAATCCTATCCCTAAATCTTAATCTCAGACGTCTTCCTCTCTCAGAGTTTAAAAAGCCCTCACCCTAAAATTTAACCCTAAACCTAACTGTAACTGTTTAAACTAACACTAATCTTTAACCATAACCCTAACCCTTAACCTGAACCCTAAGCCAAACTCTTAACCCTAATCCTATCCCTTAACCCTAACTCTAATCCCTAACTCGAACGCTAACACTAACCCCAACCCTAAACCTAACCCTAGCCCCTAACCCAACCCTCACCCCAACACCTAACCCTAACACTAACCCTAACCCCTAATGCCTAACCCCTAACCCTCATTTGAACACTCTCTCCTAAACCCAAATCCCTAACCCTAACCATAACCCTAATTCTCACACTTCTTCCATTCTAAGAGTTAACCAAGCCTACAATACAACCATGCTATGCATGAGAACAGGCTCCCCCTGATTCCTGCATGTAGGTCTGAGCCCAAGGCCCAGGGTACAATGCTGTGGTGTCTCAGCGACCGATTCCACACCCTTCTCACCATAGATTAAACAGGTCCTCTGACCTTAAACTAATCGCTAAATCTAAGTCCTAACACTAATCCCTACCCTAAACAGAAACCCTGACCCAAACTCCCTTCACTAACACTATACCCTTACACCAAACCTAACCCCTAAACCTAACCCCTAAACATAACCTTAACCATGAACCCTAAACCTGAACCTAAACCCTAACACTTAAGTGTAACCCTAAACCTAACACGAACCCCTAATCCTAACCCTAAACCCTAACCCTAACCCTTCACCTTAACCCTAACCGTTAACCCTCAGCTAACCCTTAAACCTAACACTAATCCTAATCTTTACCCCTAAGCCGAACACTTAACCCTAACCCTGTACCAAACCCTAATCCCTAACACTAAGCCCTCTCCCTAACACTAAACTTCATCCCTAACCCTAACCGTAATCCTAACCCTAAATCTAATTCTCAGACTTCTTGCTTTCTCAGAGTTTAGAAAGCCTACAATCCTCCCATGCCATGCATGAAAGGAGGCTCTGCCACTGTGCCCTGCATGAAACCCAGAGGCCCATACCCAGCATACGATAGAGTGGGTTCCTGGTGACAATCCCAGCCTCCGAGCCCCCCCACCTAGTGAAGACAGGGCCTGTGCCCTAAGCATAAACACTGCCCCTAACCCATAACCATAACCCTGATCATAACATCTGACCCTGATCCTATTGCTCACCTTAACATGTAAAACTCACCATAACCCTAACCCTAACCCTAAGTATAAACTCTACCCCTCACCCATAACCCTAACCCTGAACATAAAACCTAACCCTGATCCTATTGCTCACCTTAACACGTAAAGCTCACCGTAACACTAACTTTAACCGCTTACCCTAACTTTAAGCATAAAACTGACCCTGAGACCAACCCCTATGCCATAATTCTAACCCTAACTCCTTACCATAACCATAACACCTAATCCCTAACCCTAATTCTAAACTGCTAAACCTAACCTTAAGCCTACAAAAAGCCTTAACGGTAACACTAACCCTAACACCTAATCCTAACCCTGTGCCTGAAAATAAACCTAACCCTTAACCTTTAACCCTAATGCTAACCCATAACCCTAACCATAACACTTTACTCTAACCCTAAATCTAACACGAACGCTTAACACTAGCCCTAAACCCTAACCCTAACCCTTAAACACAAACCTAACCGTTAACACTCACACTAACCGTCAACCCTAATCCGAATTCTAATCTTTAACCCTAAACCTAACACTTAACCCTAACCCTGTACCAAACCCTAACCCCTAACCATAACCCTCACCCTAAAACGTAACCCTAAACCTAACTGTAACCGTTAAACCTAACTCTCACATTTAACCTTTACTCTACCCATAATCCCTAGCCCTAATCCCTCACCCTAGCACTAACCTCATTCCTAACCCTAACTATAATCCTAACCCTAAATCTAATTATCAGACTTCTTGCTTTCTCAGCGTTAGAAAGCCTACAATCCTCCCATGCCATGAATAAAAGGAGGCTCTACCACTGTGTCCTGCCGGAAACCCCAGTGCCCATACTCAGCATACACTAGAGTGGGTTCCCGACGACAATCGCAACCCCAAACCCCTCCCCCCCTGCCTAGTGCAGACAGGGCCCGAGTCGTAAGCATAAACCCTACCCCTCACCCCTAACCATAACCCTGAACATAACACCTGACCCTGATCCCATTGCTCACCTTAAAATGTAAATCTCACCATAACCCTAAATTTAACCCCTTATCATAACGTTAATGCATAACACTTACCCTGAGAACAACTCCTATCTCTGAATTCTAACCCTAACTCCAAGCCATAACCATAACACCTAATCCCTAATGCGAATTCTAAACTGCTAACCCTAACCTTAAACCTACCATCAAACCAAACATTACCCTAGCCCCTAACTTTAAAACTATGCCTAAAAATAACCCTAACACTTCACCCTTAATCCTAACCCCTAACTCTAACCCTA
The DNA here is from genome assembly GCF_041146395.1 of Eulemur rufifrons. Classification (NCBI taxonomy): domain Eukaryota; kingdom Metazoa; phylum Chordata; class Mammalia; order Primates; family Lemuridae; genus Eulemur; species Eulemur rufifrons. The sequence goes on from NC_090989.1 coordinate 193,968,496, forward strand.
ACCCTATCCCTAAGACCCTAACCATAACCCTAACTGTTAACCCTCACCCTAACACGTAACCCTGAACTTAACCCTAAACCTTAACACTAACCCTTAACCCTAACCCTAAGCCAAACCCTTAACCATAATCCTATCCTTTAACCCTAAACGCTAACCCTAATATTAACCCCAACCCTAAACCTAACCCTAGCACCCTAACCCAAACCCAACAACTAACCCCTATCCCTAACACTAACCCTAACTCCTAATCCCTAGGACCTAACCCTGACTCGAACCATAATCCCAAACTCCAAACCCCTAACCCAAACCCTAACCCTGATTCTCACACTACTTCCATTCTCAGAGTGAAGCAAGCCTACAATACAGCTATACTATGCGTGAGATGAGGCTCCACCTGAGTCCTGCATGTAGGTCCTTTCCCAAGGATCAGGGAACGATTTTGTGCTTTCGTGGAGACTCCGACAGCACCCTTCTCACCGTAGATAAAACAGGTCCTGTGCCCTTAAACTAAAAGCTAAATCTCAGCCCTAACACTAACACTAACCCCTAACCGTAAACATAAGCTCCGACCGTAACGCTGAACACGAACTCTAAAACCTTACCCTAAACCTAATCCCTAACCCTAACACTAACCCCTAAACATAACACTAACCATGAACCCTAAACCTAACCCTAACCATAACACTTAACGCTAACCCTAAAGCCTACACGAAGACTTATTCCTAACACTAACAAAAACCCTAGCCCTTAGTCTTGATCCTTATCATTAACCCTCACACTAGCCCTTAACCCTAACCCTAATCCTAATCTTTAACCCTAAAGCTAAAACTTAAGCCTAACACTGTACCAAACGCTAAACCTTAACCTTAACCCTAACCCTAAAACATAACCATAAACCTGACTGTAACGGTTAAACCTAACACTAACCTTTAACCCTAACCACTGACCTTCAGAACGCACCCTAACACTAACCTTCATCCCTAAACATTACCATAAACCTACCCCTAAATCTAATTCTCAGACTTCTTGCTTTCTCAGAGTTTAGAAAGCCTACAATTCTCCCATGTCATGAGTAAAAGGAGGCTCTGCCACTGTGTCCTGCAAGAAACCCGGGGGCCCATAACTAGTGCATGATAGAGCAGGTTCCCAGTGGCAATCCCAGTCCCTAACCCCCCCTCCTGGTGAAGACAGGGCCCGTGCGCTAAGCAAAAACACTATCCCTAACAGATAACCCTAACTCCAAACATAAAACCTAACCCTGATCCTGTTGCTCACCTTAAAACATAAACCTAACCATAACACTAATTTATCCCCTTATGTTAACGTTAATGCATAGCACCCAAAGAAGAAGCCCTATCCCATAATTCTAAACCTAACCCCTAGCCATAACCACAACACCTCATCCATATTCTAAAGTGCCAACCCTAAACTTCAACCTACCATCAACCCTAACCCTAACCCTAACCCTTAACCCTAAGCCCTCACCCTAACACTAATCTTCATCCCTAAACCGTGCCGTAATCCTAACCCGAAATCTAATTCTCAGACTTCTTGCTTTCTCAGAGTTTTGAAAGCCTACAATCCTACTAAGCCATGCATGAAAGCCCGCTCTGCGACAGTGTCCTGCAGAAAACCAGAGGCCCATACACTGCATACGATAGAGTAGGTTACCAGCGACCATCACAGACCCTTATCTTTGCCTCCTAGTGCATACAGGGCCCGTGCCCAGAGCATAAACCCTACCCCTCACCCATAAGACTAACCCAGAACATAACACCTAACCCTGATCATACTGCTCACCTTAAGAGGTAAAGCTCACCATAACCCTAACTTTAACACCTTATCTTAACGTTAATGCATGACACCCTGAGAAAAAGCACTATACTGTAATTCTAACGCTAACTCCTAGCCATAACCATAACACCTGATCCCGAATTCTGAAACGCCAACCCTAACCTTAACCCTACCAACAACACTAACACTAACCCTAACACCTTACCCTAACCCTACGCATAAAAATAACCCTAACCGTTGATCCTTAGTCATAACCCCTAACCTTAACCCTAACACTTAACCCTAATCCCAAGCCTAACCATTAAACATAACCCTAACACTTAACCTTAAACCTAACCTTTACCTTAATGCCTAGAGATCTAACCCTAACACTGACTTACAGTTAACACTAAAGCTAACCCCCTAATGTTAACCTTAAACCTGAACCATAAACCTAACCCTTAACCCTAATCCTATCCCTAACCCCCTAACCCTATCCCTAACTGTTAACCCTCACCCTAACCCTTAACCCTGACCCTAACCCTAAACCTGAACCCTTACCCTAAGCCTAACCCTTAACCCTAACCCTATCCCTTAACCCTAATGCCTAACCCTAACGCTAACTCCAAACCTAAAACTTACCCTGGCCCCCTAAACCAGAGTTAACACCTAACCCATAACACTAACTCTAACCCTAACCACTAATCCCTAGCACCTAACCCTGACTCCAAGCCTAACCCCTAACTCAAAACCCCTAACCCCAACCCTAACCCTAATTCTCACACTACTTCCATTCCCGAGTGAAGCAAGCCTACAATACAGCCATGCCATGTGTGAGATGAGGCTCCGCCTGAGTCCTGCATGTAGGTCTTGTCCCAGGGCCCAGGGAATGATGTTGTGCTTTCGTGATGACTCCGACCGCACCCCTCTCACCGTAGATTAACCAGGTCCTGTGCCCTTAAACTGACCGATAAATCTAAGCCCTACCACCAGCCCTAACCCCTGACACTGAACCTAAGCCCCGAGCCTAAAGCCCAACACTAACTCTAAACCCTTACCCTAAACCTAATCCTTAACCCTAATGCTAACCCCTAAACGTAACCCTAACCGTGACCAGTAAACCTAACACTAACCTCTAACACAAACCCTAACACATAACTCGAACCCTAAAGCTAACCCTAACCCTTAACCCTAAACCTAAACCCTAACCCTAACACTTAACCTTAACCCTAACCATTAACTCTCACGCTAACCTTTAATCCTAACCGTAATCCTAATCTTCAACCGTAAACCTAACACTTAACCCTAACCCTGTACCTAACCCTAACCCTTTACCAAACCCTAACCCCTCATCTTAACCCTAACCGTAAACCTCAACCCTAAACCGAACTGTAACCGTTAAACCTAAGAGTAACCTTTAACCCTAACCCTAATCCCTAACCCTAAGCCCTCACCCTAATACTAAACTTCATCCTTAACCCTAACCAGAATCCTAACCCTAAATCTAATTCTCAGACTTCTTGCTATCTTAGAGTTTAGAAAGCCTGCAATCTTCCCATGCCATGTGTGAAAGGAGGCTCTACCACTATGTCCTGCATCAAACCCACGGGCCCATACCCAGAGTACGATACAGTGGGATCCTGGTGACAATCCCAGTCCCCTAACCCCGCACCCCCGCCTAAGGCAGACAGGGCCCATGCGCTAAGCATAAACAATACCTGTAACAGATATCCCTCACCGTGAACATAACACCTAACCCTGTTCCTATTTCTCCCCTTAACACGTAAACCTCACCGTGAGCCTAACTTTAACCTCTTATCCTAACGTTACTGCATAACCCATTCCCTGAGAACAACCCCTATCCCATAATTCTAACCCTATCTCCTAGTCATCACTGTAACACCTAATCCCTAACCCTAATTCTAAACCGCTAACTCTAACCGTAACCCTACCTACAACCCTAACACTGACAGTAACCCTTACTTCTAACCCCCACGCTATGCCTAACAAAAACCCTAACCCTTGACCCTAACCCTTCACCCTAACCCCTAAGCCTTACCCTAACCCTTAACCCTAATCCTAATCCTAACCATTAAACCTAACCCTAGCTCTTAAAGCTAACCCTAAACCTTACCCTCACGACTAGACCTAACCCTGACACTAACCTAACACCTAACCCTAACCATAACCCCTACAGCTAACCTTAACCCTGAACCCTAAACCTAACCCTAACACTGAACCCTCACTATATCCCCAACCACTAAGCCTAATCCTAACCGTTAACCCTCACCCTAACACTTAAACTGGACCATAACACTAAACATTAACCCTAACACTAAACTTTAACCCTAAACCTGAGCCCAACCCTTAACGCTAATCCTATCCTTTTACCCTAAACCTAACTCCTAAACCTAACCCTAACACTAACCCCAATCCTAATTCTAACCATACCCCTTCATAAAACACTAACTCCTAACCCTAACACTTACCAAATCCCTAATCGCTAATCCCTAACACTAACGCTTAACCTTTACTGTAACTGTTAACCCTCACCCTAACCCTTAACGCTGACCCTAACCTTAACCTTTAATCTAAGCCTGACCCTTAACCCTAACAGTAAGGAAAACACTCACGCCAACCTTATCCCTTATCCCTAACCCTAACAATACAGCTAAAAATAACACTAACCTTTGATCCTTCAACCTAACTCCTAACACTTACTTTAACCCCAAACCCTAACCCTAATCCTAAGCATTAAACCTAACCCTATCTCTTAACCCTTACTCTAATGCCTAGATCTAACCCTAAAATCTAACCTACCACCTAATCCTAACCTTAAGCCCTAATGCTAACTCTAACCCTGAACCCTAAACCTACCTGTAAACCCTTAACACTAACCCTATCCATAAACCTTAACCCTGACCCTAACCATTACCCGCACCCAAGCATTTAACCCTGACCCTAACCCTAATCCTTAACGATAAACTTAACACTAAACCCCAACCCTAAGCCCAACACTTAACCCTAAACCTGACCCTTGACCCCTAACCCTAAACCTAAGCCTAACCCCAACCTGAACCCTTAATCTTGACCCTTACCCTTAACCCTCACACTAACCCTACTCCTAATCTTTAACCATGAAGCTAACACTGAAGCCTACCCCTGTGCCAAACGCTAAACCCAAACCTTAACCCGAACCCTGAGACTTAACCGTAAACCTAACTGTAACTGTTAAACCTAACACTACCTTTAACCCCAACCCCTAACCCAAGACCCCACCCTGACACTAATCTTCATCCCTAAACATTACCAGAATCCTACCCCTAAATCTAATTCTCAGAGTTCTTGCTTTCTCAGAGTTTAGAAAGCCTACAATCCTCCCATGCCATGAGTAAAAGGGGGCTCTGCCACTGTGTCCTGCATGAAACCCAGGAGCCCATACCCAGCGTACGATAGAGTGTGTTCCCGGGGACAATCCCATCCCCCTAACCCCCGCCCCCCGCCCAGTGCAGACAGGGCCCGTACGCTAAGTATAAACACTACCCCTAACAGATATCCTTCACCCTGAACATAACACCTAACCCTGATCCTATTGCTCACCTTAAAACATAAACCTCCCCGTAACCCTAACTTAGCCCCTTAACTTAACGTGAATGCATAACACCTTGAGAAGAAGCCCTATCCCGTAATTCTAATCCTAAACCATAGTCATAACCGTAACACCTCATCCCTAATTCTAAAACGTCAAACCTAACCTTCACCCTACCAGCAACCCTAACCCTAACCCTAACCCCTAACCCTAAGCCCTCACCCTAACCACTAATCTTCATCCCTAAACCGTGCCGTAATCCTAACCCGAAATCTAATTCTCAGACTTCTTGCTTTCTCAGAGTTTTGAAAGCCTACAATCCTACTAAGCCATGCATGAAAGCCGGCTCTGCCACAGTGTCCTGCATGAAACCCAGAGGCCCATACACTGCGTGCGATAGAGTGGGTTCCCAGCGACCATCACAGACCCCTAACTTCGCCTCCTAGTGCATACAGGGCCCGTGCCCTAAGGATAAACCCTACCCCTCACCCATAACCCTAACCCAGAACATAACACCTAACCCTGATCCTACTGCTCACCTTAACAGGTAAAGCTCACCGTAACCCTAACTTTAACCCCTTATCTTAACGTTAATGCATGACACCCTGAGAACAAGACCTATACCGTAAATCTAACGCTAACTCCTAGCCATAACCATAACACCTAATCCCTAATTCTGAAACGCCAACCCTAACCTTAACCCTACCAACAACACTAACACTAACCCTAACCCCTTACGCTAACCCTACGCCTAAAAATAACCCTAACCTTTGATCCTGAGTCATTACCCATAATCTTAACCCTAACCCTCAACCCTAATCCCAATCCTTAACCATTAAACTTAACCCTAACTCTTAACCCTAACCCTGACCTTTACCCTAATGCCTAGAGATCTAACCGCAACACTGACCTACAGTTACACTAACCCTACCCTCTAATGCTAACCTTAAACCTGAACCATAAACCTAACCCTTAACCCTAACCCTATCCCTAACCCCCTTACCCTAACTCTAACTGTTAACCCTCACCCTAACCCTCAACCTTGACCCTAACCTTAAACCTTAATCCTAACCATGCGTTTCATGAGCCTCTGCCTTTGTCCTGCGTGACAGTTGAAGCCCAACACCAAGGGTAAGATGAAGTGGGGACGCAGCCTTGCTCCACACCCACAGTGCCCCGTACATTAGACGGGGCCCGTGCCCTAACACACACCGTTAAACGTAAGCCCTAACCCTATCACTAAACCAAACCCTTCGTAAGCCCTGAATCTAACTCCTAACAGTAACGCTAATCCCTGACCCTTACTCTTGCCTCTCACCCTAAACCTAAACCCAACCACTAAACATAATCCTAATCTCTAACCCTAACAGTAATCCTAACCCTAATTCTAACCTAAAACCCTAACCCCTAAATCTAATCCTAGTCCCTAACACCTAACCTTACCCTAAACCGAATTCCAATTCTCAGAGTTCTTCAATTCAAAAACTTAAAAAAGCCTACAATCCACCAATGCCGTGTCTGAGATGAGCGTCCGCCCCTATGTCCTGCATGACAGGCAGGCGCCAATGCCCAGGGTACTATGGAGTGGAGTCCTGGGGTCTGTAGGCTTGCTAAACTCCAGTTTGGAAGAATTGCTATAGTCATATATAGGGATGCTTACATTTACTTATAGAAAGCAACTATTGATGTGTGATTTGTAGGCTTGCCTTACTCTAGTTTGGATGAAGAAGCTGAATCATATATAGGAATATTAGCTTTGAGTTAGAGGAAGCATCTATGGGGGGTGCTTTTTTGGCTTGTTAAACTCTGGTTTGGAAGAAGTTCGAGAGTCTTATATAGGAACGATATCATTCATTCAGAGAAAGCAATTATAGGGAGTTGGTTTGTAGGCTTGCTAAGCTCTAGTTTGGAGGAAGGCGAGAGTCATATATAGGAACGCTTACGTTCACATAAAGCGTCTACGGGGGGACGGATTCTAGGCTTCCTAAACTCTAGCTTGGAAAAAGAGGACAGTTATGTATAAGAACTCTCGGCGGGGGATTTGTAGCATTGCTAAAATCTTAGATTGGAAAAGTTGCGAGAGTCATACATAGGAATGTTAACATTCACTCAATGAAAGCAACTATAAGGGGTGCTTTCCAGGCTGGCTACACTCTAATTTGGAAAAAGTGCGACAGTCACATATAGGAAGGCTTATATTCACTCAGACAAAGCAATTATGTGTAGGTGTATAGTAGGCATGCTAACTCTAGTTTGGAAAATTTCGAGAGCCATGTATAGGAAAGCATACAGTAACTTAGAGAAAGCAAAGAACAGGGGTGGAGTGTAGGCTTTCTAAACTCTAGTTTGGAGGAAGTGCCATAGTCATATATAGGAACACTTAAATTCGTTCAGAGAAAACAGCTGTCGGGGGATTGGTTTGTAGACTTATTCAACTCTAGTTTGGAAGAAGTGCGAGAGACATATATAGGAATGTTTACATTGACTCAAAGAAAGCAACTATGGGGGAGTGTTATTTTGGCATGCCAGATGTTAGTTAAGAAGAGGTACAAGACTCATATATAGGAACGCTTACATTCACACAGCGAGAGCAACTACGGAGTAGTGTCAGGTAGACATGTTAAAGTCTAGCTTGGGAGAAGTTCCAGAGTCCTATATAGGAAAGGTAACAGCCACTTTGAAAAAGCAAGTCTTGGCGGGTGGTTTGTAGGCCTGCAAAACCCTGTTTTGGTTGAAGTGTGAGAGTCATATATGAGAACGCTTACATTCACTCAGAGAAAGCAACGATGGGGTTGTTTGTAGGCTTACTAAACTGCAGTTTGGAAGAAGCACGAGAATCACATATAGGAGCACATACATTTTGACGCACTGAAAGTAACTATGGGGTGGTGTTTTATAGGCATGCTAAACTCTAGTTTGGACGAAGTTTGAGAATCACATATAAGAAAGCTTAGAGTCACTTAGAGAAAGCAAATCTCTGGGTGTGGAATGTAGGCCTGCTAAACTCTATTTTGGTTTAAGAGTGAGAGTCATATATGGGAAGGCTTACATTCCCTCAGAGAAAGCAACGACGGCGTGGTGGTTTGTAGGCATACTAAACTCTAGTTTGGAAGAAGTAGGAGAATGATATATGGGAACGCTTACATTCGCGTAGAGAAAGCAATTATGGGGTGGCGTTTTTGTAGCCATGCTAATCTCTAGTTTGGAAGAAGTTAAGGAGTAATATATAGGAAAGGGTACAGTCATAGAAACCAACTCTCGGGGGATGTTTTGTACACCTGCAAAACTCCAGTTTGGAAGTGGGAGAGAGTCATATTGGGGACCGCGTGCATTCACTCAGAGAAATCAACGATGGGATTGTGATTTGTAGGCATAGTCAACTCTAGTTTGGAAGAAGTACGAGAATCGTATATAGGAACGCTTACCTTCACGCAGAGAAAGCAACTATGGAGTGATGTTTGTATGCCTACTAAAATATAGTTTGGAGGAAGTTCGAGAGCCATATCTGGGAAGCTTACAGTCACTTAGAGAAAGCAACCCTCGGGGGAGTTTCGTAGGCCTGCTAAACTCTATTTTCAATGAAGTGTTAGAATAATATATGGGAACTCAGTGAAAGCAACGTTGTGGTTGTGGTTCCTAGAAGAAGCAAGAGAATCACATGTAGAACCGCTCACATTCCGGCACCGAATGCAACTATGGGGTGGTGTTTTGTAGGCTTGCAAAACTCTAGTTTGGACGAAGTTTGAGAGTCATATATAGGAAAGTTTACAGTCACGTAGAGAAAGCAACTCTCTGGGTGTGGAATGTAGAGTTATTTTGGTTGAAATAGAGTTATTTTGGTTGAAGTGTGAGAGTCATATATGGGAACGCTTACATTCACTCAGAGAAAACAACGTTTGGGTGGTGGTTTGTAGGGCATACTAAACTGTAGTTTGGAAGAAGTACGAGAGTCCTATATAGGAACACTTACATTCACACAGAGAAAGCACTTATGGCGTCAGGTTTTGTAGGCATGCTAAACTGCAGTTTGGAAGAAGTTGGAGAACCTTATATAGGAAAGATTACCGTCACCTAGGGAAAGCAACTCTCGGGAGATTTTTTTGTACACATGCTAAACTCTAATTTGGATGAAGTGTGAGAGTCAAACATGGGACCGCTTACATTCCCTCAGAGAAACAACACTGGGGTGGTTTTTGTAGGCATACTAAATAGTTTGGAAGAAGTACGAGAATGATATTTGGGAACGCTTACATTCACACAGAGAAAGCAACTACGTGGTGGTGTTTTGTAAGCATGCTATAGTTTGGAAGAAGTTCCAAACCTGAACAGTCATTTAGAGAAAGCAACTCTTGGTGGGTGATTTTTAGGTCTGCTAAATTGTATTTTGAAAGAAGTACCAGAGTCATATATACTAATGCTTACATTCATGCAAAGAAAAAACCATGGGGTGATGTTTTGTGGGCATGTTAACCTGTAGTTTGGAAGAAGTTGGAGAGTCTTATTTAGGAAAGCTTACAGTCACCTAGAGAAAGTAACTCTCGGGAGAGCCTTTCTTGGCCTGCTAAACTCTACTTTGCATCAATTGTGAGAGTCAAACATGGGAATGCTTTCATTCATTCAGAGAACGCAACGTTTGGGTGGTGGTTTGTAGGCATTCTAAACTGTATTTTGGAGGAAGTACGAGAGTCATGTATATGAACGCTTACATTCATGCAGAGAAAGCAACTGTGGGGTGGTTTCTAGGCATGCTAAACTCTAGTTTGGACGAAGTTTGAGAATCACATATAAGAAAGCTTAGAGTCGCTTAAAGCAAATCTCTGGGTGTGGAATGTAGGTGTGCCAAACTCTATTTTGGTTTCAGAGTGAGAGTCATATATGGGAAGGCTTACATTCACTCAGAGAAAGCAACGATGGTGTGGTCGTTTGTAGGCATACTGAACTCTAGTTTGGAAGATGTAGGAGAATGATATATGGGAACGCTTACATTCATGCAGAGAAAGCAATTATGGGGTGGCTTTTTTGTAGCCATTCAAATCTCTATTTTGCAAGAAGTTAAAGAGTAATATATAGGAAAGCGTACCGTCATTTATAGAAACCAACTTTCGGGGGATGATTTGTAGGCCTGCAAAACTCTACTTTGGAAGAAGGGGGAGAGTCATATGGGGGACTGGGTATATTCACTCGGAGAAATCAACGATGGGGTTGTGGTTTGTAGGCATACTAAACTCTAGTTTGGAAGAAGGACGAGAATCATTTATAGGAACGCTTACATTCATGCAGAGAAAGCAACTATGGAGTGATGTTTGTATGCCTACTAAACGATAGATTGGAGGATGTTCGAGAGTCATATCTGGAAAGCTTACAGTCATTTAGAGAAAGCAACTCTCTGCGGGTGGTTTGTAGGCCTGCTAAACTCTATTTTCAATGAAGTGTTCGAATCATATACAGGAACGCTTACATTCACTCAGAGAAAGCAACGTTGGGGTGGCCGTTTTTGAGCATACTAAACTCTACTTTGGAAGAGGTACGAGAGACATACATAGGAACGCTTACATTAACACAGAGAAAGCAAATACGGGGTGCTGTAGTGCAGGCATGCTAAACTATAGATTGGAAGAAGTTCGAAAGCTGACAGTCACTTAGAGAAAGCAACTCTTGGCGGGTGATTTTTAGGTCTGCTAAATTGTATTTTGAAAGACGTACAAGAGTTATATACACAAACGCTTACATTTATGCAGAGAAAGAAACTATGGGGTGATGTGTTGTTGGCATGCTAAACTGCAGTTTGAAAGGACTTCCAGAGTGTTATATAGGATAGCTACAGTCACCTAGAGAAAACAACACTCGGGACAGCTTTGCAAGCCTCTAAACACTAATTAGCAGCAATTGTGAGAGTCAAATATGGGAAAGCTTACATTCACGGAGAGAACACAACGTTTGGATGGTGGTTTGTAGGCATAATAACTGTAGTTCGGAAGAAGTAGGAGAGTCATATATATGAACAGTTACATTCACGCAGAGAAAGAAACTGTTGGGTGGTGTATGTACGCATGTTAATCTATAATTTGGAGGAAGTTTGAGAGTCATATCTGGGGAAAATTACAGTCACATAGCTAAATCAACCATCGGGGACTGGTTTGTAGGTCTGCTAAATTCTATTTTGGAAAAAGTGATTCATATAAGGAAATGCTTATGTTCACTCAGAGAAAGCAACGATGCGGTGGTGTATTGTTGGCATGCTAAACTTTAGTTTGGAAGAAGTTCGAGAGTTTTACATAGGAAAGCTTACATTCACCTAGAGAAAGCAACTCTCAGGATGTGGTTTATAGGCCTGGTGAACTCTAATTTGGATCAAGTGTGAGAGTCATACATACGAGTTCCAAAATACAGTTTAGTATGCCTACAAACCACCAGCCTAACATTGCTTTCTCTGAGTGGATATAGGCCTTCCCTTATATGAATCTCGGACTGCTTTCAAAATGCAATTTGCCGGACCTACAAAACACCGCCCGAGAGTTGCTTTCTCTCACTATAAGCTTTCCTATATATGACTTTGGGACATAGTTTAGCATGCCAACAAAAGGCCACCCCATAGTTTGCGTGAATGTAAGCGTTCCTATGCATCACGCTCGTACTTCTTCCAAAGTATAGTACACCTACCAACCACCTCCCCAACGTTGCTTTTTCTGAGTGAATGTAAGCATTCTTTTATTCTCGTACTTCCTCCAAACTCCAGTTTAGTGTGACTAAAAATCACCACCGCAACCTTGCTTTCTCTGAGTGAATGTTAGCGTTCCCATTTATGATTCACACTTCATCCAAAATAGAATTTAGCAGAACTACAAACCGGCCCCCAAGGGTTGCTTTCTCTGTGAGACTGTAAGCTTTCCTATTACTCTTAACTTCTTCGCAACTAGAGATTTGCATGCCTACAAAACACCACCCCATAGTTGCCCTCTCTGCGTGAATGTAAGCACTCATATATATGACTCTGCTACTTCTTCCAAAATACAGTTTAGTATGCTTACAAACAACCAACCAAACGTTGCGTTCTCTGAGAGAATGTTAGCGTTCCCAAGTATGACTGTTCCAAATGATGCAAAGTAGAGTTTAGCAGGCTTACAAACTATCTCTCGAAAGTTGCTTCCTCTGGGGGACTGTAAGCTTTCCTATAAAAGACTGTCCAACTTCTTCGAAACTACATTTCAGCACGCCAACAAAACATCACCACATAGTTTCTTTCTCAGCATAAATATAAGCGATTTTATATATGACTCTTGTACTTCTATCAAAATACAATTTAGCAGACCTCAAAATCAACCGCCAAGAGTTGCTTTCTCTAAGTCACTGTCAGCTTTCGAACTTCTTCCAAATTATATTTTATCATGCCTACAAAACACCACCCCATAGTTGCTTTCTCTGCGTCCACATAATCGTTCATATATATGACTCTCGTACTTCTTCCAAACTGGAGTTAGTATACCTACAAACTGGCACCCCAATTTACCTTTCTCTGAGTGAATGAAGAGTATCCATGTATGCCTCTTTCACTTCATCCAAATTAGAGTTTAGCGGCCCACAAACCACCTCCTGTGAGTTGCTTTCTCTAGGTGACTGTAAACTTTCCTATATAAGACTCTCGAACTTCTTCCAAACTACAGTTTAGCATGCCAACAATACAGCGCCCCATCGTTGATTTCTCTGAGTGAACATAAGCGTTCCCATATATGACTCTCACTCTTCTTCCAAAATAGAATTTAGCAGACCTACACAACACCCGATGGTTCCAATTCTCTAGGTGACTTTAATTTTTCCCACATATGACTCTCGAACTTCCTCCAAACTAGATTATGATGATTACATAGGCCACCCCACAGTTGCTTTCTCTGCGTGAATGTAACCGTTCATATATGACTCTCCTACTTCTTTTGAACTACAGCATTTATTCCTACAAACCATCACGACAACGTTCTTTCTGTGAGTGAATGCAAGCGTTCTCACACTTCATCCAAATTACAGTTTAGCAGACCTACCAACAAACTACAGAGATTTGTTTTTCTCTGTGTCACTGTAATCTTTCCTATGTAAGGCTCTCGAACTTCTTCCAAACCACAGTTTAGCATGCCAACAAAATACGATCACAGAGTTGCTTTCTCTGCGTGAATGTAAGCATTCGTATATATGACTCTCCTACTTCCTCCAAAATACAGTTTAGAATGCTTACAAACCACCACCCAAACGTTGCGTTCTCTGAGTCAATGTAAGCGTTCCCATGTTTGACTCTCACAATTGATGCAATCTAGAATTTAGCATGCTTAGAAACAATCTCCCGAGAGTTGCTTTCTCTGGGTGACTGTAAACTTTCCTATGTAAGACTCGCGAACTTCTTCCAAACTACAGTTTAGCATGCCAACAAAACACCGCCCCATAGTTGATTTCTCTTCGTGATCATAAGCGTTCCCATATATGACTCTCATTCTTCTTTCAAAATAGAATTTAGCAGATCTACAAAATGGCCCCCGATGGTTGCTTTCTCTAAGTGACTGTAATTTTCCCCAGATATGACTCTCGAAATTCCTCCAAACTACAGATTAGCATGCATACATACGCCACCCAACAGTTGCTTTCTCTGCGTGAATGTAACCGTTCATATATGACTCTCCTACTTCTTCCGAACTACAGTTATTATGCCTACAAACCACCACCCAAACGTTGTGTTCTCTCCGTGAATGTAAGCGTTCCCATGTTTGACTCTCACAATCGCTGCTTGTTAGAGTTTAGCAGGCTTGCAAAGCTCTCCTGAGTGTTGCTTTCTCTAGGTGACTGTAAGCTATCCTACATAACACTCTCGAACTTCTTCCAAACTGCAGTTTAACATCCCCACAACACATCACCCCATAGTTTCTTTCTACGCATGAATGTAAGCGTTTGTATATAAGACTCTGACACGTCTTTCAAAATACAATTTAGCAGACTTAAAAAATAACCCGCCAAGAGTTGCTTTCTCTAAGTGACTGTCAGCTTTCGAACTTCTTCCATTCTATAGTTTAGCATGCCTGCACTACAGCACCCCGTATTTGCTTTCTCTGTGTTAATGTAAGCGTTCGTATTTATGTCTCTTGTACCTCTTCCAAAGTAGAGTTTAGTATGCTCACAAACGGCCACCCCAACGTTGCTTTCTCTGAGTGAATGTAAGCGTTCCTGTATATGATTTTAACACTTCTTTGAAAATAGAGTTTAGCAGGCCTACGAACCACCCCCTGAGAGTTTCTTTCTCTAAATGACTGTAAGCTTTCCAGATATGACTCTCGAACATCCTCCAAACTATAGTTTAGTAGGCATACACACATCACTCCATAGCTGGTTTGTCTGCGTGAATGTAACCGTTCATATATATGACTTTCCTACTTCTTCCGAACTACAATTAAGGCCACAAACTGCAACCCAAACCTTGCGTTCTGAGTGGATGTAAACCTTCCCATACTTGACTTTAAGAGTTGGTGCAAATTATCAGGCTTTGAAATCATCTCCCAAGAGTTGCTCTCTCTAGGTGACTGTAAGCTTTGCTATATAAGATTCTAAACTTCCTCCAAACTATAGTTTAGTAGGCATACAAACCTCACTCCATAGTTGCTTTCTCTGCATGAATGTAAGCGTTCCTATATATGATTCTCGTACTTTCTCCAAACTAGAGTTTAGTATGCCTACAAAACACAACCCCATCCTCGATTTCTCTGAGTCAATGTACGTGGTCCCCAATATGACTCTCCCACTTCTTCCAAAGTAGAGTTTTGCAGGCCTACCCTTCATCCCCCGAAAGTTGGTTTCTATAAATGAGTGTACGCTTTCCTATATAACTTCTTCCAAACTAGAGATTAGCATGGGTACAAAAAAGCCACCCCATAATTGCTTTCTCTGCATGAATGTAAGCGTTCCCATATATCATTTTCCTACTTCTTCCAAACTAGAGTTTAGTATGCCTACAAACCACCACACCATCGTTGCTTTCTCTGAGTGAATGTATCCCTTTCCATATATGACTCTCAATCTAAACCAAAATAGAGTTTAGCACGCCTACATTCCACACCCAGAGATTTGCTTTCTCTAAGTGACTCTAAGCTTTCTTATATGTGATTCTCAAACTTCGTCCAAACTAGAGTTTAGCACGCCTAGAAAACACCACCCCACAGTTCCTTTCTCTGCATGAATGTAAGCGTTTGAATATATGACTCTGGTACTTCTTTCAAAATACAATTTAGCAGACCTAAAAATCCACCGCCAAGAGTTGCTTTCTCTAAGTGACTGTCTGCTTTCGAACTTCTTCCAAACTATATTTTAGCAGGCCTACAAAACACCACCCCATAGTTGCTTTCTCTGCGTCCATATAAGCGTTCATATATATGACTCTAGTACTTCTTCCAAACTGGAGTTAGTATACCTACAAACTGGCACCCCAATTTACCTTTCTCTGAGTGAATGAAGCGTATCCATGTATGCCTCTTTCACTTCCTCCAAATTAGAGTTTAGCGGCTTACAAACCACCTCCTGTGAGTTGCTTTCTCTAGGTGACTGTAAACTTTCCTATATAAGACTCTCGAACTTCTTCCAAACTACAGTTTAGCATGCCAACAATACAGCGCCCCATCGTTGATTTCTCTGAGTCAACATAAGCGTTCCCATATATGACTCTCACTCTTTTTCCAAAATAGAATTTAGCAGACCTACACACCAGCCCCCGATTGTTCCTTTCTCTATGTGACTCTAATTTTCCCCAGATATGACTCTCGAACTTCCTCCAAACTACAGATTATGATGATTACATACGCCACTCCACAGTTGCTTTCTCTGCGTGAATGTAACCATTCATATATGACTCTCCTACTTCTTCGAACTACAGTTGTTATTCCTACAAACCACCACGACAAAGTTCTTTCTCTGAGTGAATGCAAGCGTTCTCACACATCATCCAAATTACAGTTTAGTAGACCTACCAACAAACTACAGAGAGTTGTTTTCTCTGTGTCACTGTAATCTTTCCTATATAAGGCTCTCGAACTTCTTCCAAACCACAGTTTAGCATGCCAACAAAATACGATCACAGAGTTGCTTTCTCTGCGTGAATGTAAGCATTCGTATATATGACTCTCCTACTTCCTCCAAAATACAGTTTAGAATGCTTACAAACCACCACCCAAACGTTGCGTTCTCTGAGTCAATGTAAGCGTTCCCATGTTTGACTCTCACAATTGATGCAAATTAGAGTTTAGCACGCTTAGAAACAATCTGCCGAGAGTTACTTTCTCTAGGTGACTGTAAGCTTTCTTATATAAGACTCGCGAACTTCTTCCAAACTACACTTTAGCATCCCAACGAAACACTGCCCTATCGTTGATTTCTCTGAGTGAACATAAGCGTTCCCACATATGAATTTCACTCTTCTTCCAAAATAGAATTTAGCAGATCTACAAAACGGCCCCCGATTGTTGCTTTCTCTAAGTGACTGCAATTTTCCCCAGATATGACTCTCGAACTTCCTCCAAAGTATAGATTAACATGCGTACATACACCACCCAACAGTTTCTTTCTCTGCGTGAATGTAACCGTTCATATATATGACTCTCCTACTTCTTCCGAACTACAGTTATTATGCCTACAAACCACCACCCAAACGTTGTGTTCTCTCCGTGAATGTAAGCGTTCCCATGTTTGACTCTCACAATTGCTGCTAATTAGTGTTTAGATGCTTGTAAAGCTGTCCCGAGTGTTGCTTTCTCTAGGTGACTGTAAGCTATCCTATATAACACTCTCGAACTCCTTCCAAACTGCAGTTTAGCATGCCAACAACACATCACCCCATAATTTCTTTCTCTGCATGAATGTAAGCGTTTGTATATGACTCTGGTACGTCTTTCAAAATACAATTTAGCAGACCTAAAAATCACCCACCAAGAGTTGCTTTCTCTAAGTGACTGTTCAGGTTTAGAACTTCTTCCAAACTATAGCATGCTTACAAAACACCACCACGTAGTTGCTTTCTCTGTGTGAATGTAAGCCTTCCCAAATATCATTCTCGTACTTCTTCCAAACTATTTAGTATGCCTACAAAAACCACCCCAGTGTTGTTTCTCTGAAGGAATGTAAGCGGTCCCATGTTTGACTCTCACACTTCATCCAAATTAGAGTTTAGAATGTGTACAAAAAAAAATCTCCCGAGAGTTGCTTTCCCTAGGTGACGGTAATCTTTCCTATATAAGGTTCTCCAACTTCTTCCAAACTGCAGTTTAGCATGCCTACAAAACCTGATGCCATAAGTGCTTTCTCTGTGTGAATGTAAGTGTTCCTATATAGGACTCTCGTACTTCTTCCAAACTACAGTTTAGTATGCCCTACAAACCACCACCCAAATGTTGTTTTCTCTGAGTGAATGTAAGCGTTCCCATATATGACTCTCACACTTCAACCAAAATAACTATTTCAACCAAAATAACTCTACATTCCACACCCAGAGAGTTGCTTTCTCTACGTGACTTTAAACTTTCCTATATATGACTCTCAAACTTCGTCCAAACTAGAGTTTTGCACCCTACAAAACACCACCCCATAGTTGCATTCGGTGCCGGAATGTAAGCGGTTCTACATGTGATTCTCTTGCTTCTTCCAAATTACAGGTTATTATGCCTAGGAACCACAACCACAACGTTGCTTTCACTGAGTTCCCATATATTATTCTAACACTTCATTGAAAATAGAGTTTAGCAGGCCTACGAAACACCCCTGAGAGTTGCTTTCTCTAAGTGACTGTAAGCTTCCCAGATATGGCTCTCGAACTTCCTCCAAACTATATTTTTGTAGGCATACAAACATCACTCCATAGTTGCTTTCTCTGCGTGAAGGTAAGCGTTCCTATATACGATTCTCGTACTTCTTCCAAACTAGAGTTGACTATGCCTACAAATCACAATCCCATCGTTGATTTCTCTGAGTGAATGCACGCGGTCCCCAATATGACTCTCCCCCTTCTTCCAAACTGGAGTTTTGCAGGTGTACAAAACATCCCCCGAGAGTTGGTTTCTATGACTGTACCCTTTCCTATATATTACTCCTTAACTTCTTCCAAACTAGAGATTAGCATGGCTACAAAAACGCCACCCCATAATTGCTTTCTCTACGCGAATGTAAGCGTTCCCATATATCATTCTCCTACTTCTTCCAAACTAGAGTTTAGTATGCCTACAAACCACCACGCCGTCGTTGCTTTCTCTGAGGGAATGTAAGCCTTCCCATATATGACTCTCACTCTTAAACCAAAATAGAGTTTAGCAGGCCTACATTCCACACCCAGAGATTTGCTTTCTCTAAGTGACTCTAAGCTTTCTTATATGTGATTCTCAAACTTCATCCAAACTAGAGTTTAGCATGCCTATAAAACACCACCCCATAGTTACTTTCAGTGCGTCAAAATGTATGTGCTCCTATATGTGATTCTCGTGCTTCTTCTAAACTGCAGTTTAGTAAGCCTACAAACAACCCCATCGTTGCTTTCTCTGAGTGAATGTAAGCGTTCTCATATATGATTCTCACACTTCAACCAAAACAAGGTTTTGCAGGCCTACAAACCACCCGCCAAGACTTGCTTTTTCAAAGTGGCTGTTACCTTTCCTATATAGGACTCTGGAACTTCTCCCAAGCTAGACTTTAATATGTCTACCTGACACTACTCCGTAGTTGCTCTCGCTGTGTGAATGTAAGCGTTCCTATATATGAGTCTTGTACTTCTTCCTAACTAGCATCTGGCATGCCAAAATAACACTCCCCCATAGTTGCTTTCTTTGAGTCAATGTAAACATTCCTATATATGTCTCTCGCACTTCTTCCAAACTAGAGTTGAATAAGTCTACAAACCAATCCCCGACAGCTGTTTTCTCTGAACGAATTTAAGCGTTCCTATATATGACTATGGCACTTCCTCCAAACTAGAGTTTAGCAAGTCTACACTCCACCCCTGTTCGTTGCTTTCTCTAAGTTACTGTAAGCTTTCTTATACATGGCTCTCGAAATTTTCCAAACTAGAGTTAGCATGCCTACTATACACCTACACATAATTGCTTTGTCTGAGTGAATATAAGCCTTCCTATATATGACTGTCGCACTTTTTCCAAATTAGAGTGTAGCCAGCCTGGAAAGCACCCCTTATAGTTGCTTTCATTGAGTGAATGTTAACATTCCTATGTATGACTCTCGCAACTTTTCCAATCTAAGATTTTAGCAATGCTACAAATCCCCCGCCGAGAGTTCCTATACATAACTGTCCTCTTTTTCCAAGCTAGAGTTTAGGAAGCCTAGAATCCGTCCCCCCGTAGACGCTTTATGTGAACGTAAGCGTTCTATATATGACTCTCGCCTTCCTCCAAACTAGAGCTTAGCAAGCCTACAAACCAACTCCCTATAATTGCTTTCTCTGAATGAATGATATCGTTCCTATATAAGACTCTCGAACTTCTTCCAAACCAGAGTTTAACAAGCCAAAAAAGCACCCCCCATAGATGCTTCCTCTAACTCAAAGCTAATATTCCTATATATGATTCAGCTTCTTCATCCAAACTAGAGTAAGGCAAGCCTACAAATCACACACCAATAGTTGCTTTCTATAAGTAAATGTAAGCATCCCTATATATGACTATAGCAATTCTTCCAAACTGGAGTTTAGCAAGCCTACAGACCCCAGGACTCCACTCCATAGTACCCTGGGCATTGGCGCCTGCCTGTCATGCAGGACATAGGGGCGGACGCTCATCTCAGACACGGCATTGGTGGATTGTAGGCTTTTTTAAGTTTTTGAATTGAAGAAATCTGAGAATTGGAATTCGGTTTAGGGTAAGGTTAGGTGTTAGGGACTAGGATTAGATTTAGGGGTTAGGGTTTTAGGTTAGAATTAGGGTTAGGATTACTGTTAGGGATAGAGATTAGGATTATGTTTAGTGGTTGGGTTTAGGTTTAGGGTGAGAGGCAAGAGTAAGGGTCAGGGATTAGGGTTACTGTTAGGAGTTAGATTCAGGGCTTACGAAGGGTTTGGTTTAGTGATAGGGTTAGGGCTTACGTTTAACGGTGTGTGTTAGGGCACGGGCCCTGTCTAACGTACGGGGCACTGTGGGTGTGGAGCAAGGCTGCGTCCCCACTTCATCGTACCCTGGGTGTTGGGCTTGAACTGTCAGGCAGGACAAAGGCAGAGGCTAATCTCACGCATGGTTAGGATTAAGGTTTAAGGTTAGGGTCAGGGTTGAGGGTTAGGGTTAACAGAGTTAGGGAAGGGGGTTAGGGATAGGGTTAGTGTTAAGGGATACGGGTAGGTTTAGGGTTCAGGGTTAGAGTTAGCATTAGGGCTTAAGGTTAGGATTAGGCGGTAGGTCAGATGTAGGGTTAGATCTAGGCGTTAGGGTAAGGGTTAGCGTTAGGGTTAAGAGATAGGGTTAGGTTTAATGCTTAGATTAGGGTTAGGGTTTGGGGTTAAAGTAAGTGTTAGGGGTTAGGTTTAAGGATCAAAGGTTAGGGTTATTTTTAGCTGTAGTGTTAGGGTTAGGGATAAGGGATCCCATTAGCATTAAGGGTCTTCCTTACTGTAGGGTTAAGGGTTAGGCTTAGAGTTAAAGGTTAAGGTTAGGGTCAGTGTTAAGATTTAGGGTGAGGGTTAACGGTTAGGGTAAAGGTTAAGCGTCAGGGTTAGGGATTAGTGATTAGGGTTTTTGGTTAGTGTTAGGGTTAGCGGTTAGGAGTTAGTGTTTTATGAAGGGGTATGGTTAGAATTAGGATTGGGGTTAGAGTTAGGGTGAGGTATAGGGGTTAGGTTTAGGGGTTAGTTTTAGGGTAAAAGGATAGGATTAGGGTTACGGGTTGGGCTTAGATTTAGGGTTAAAGTTCACTGCTAGGGTTAGGGATAGGGTTCAGGGTTAGCTTTAGGGGTTCTGGTTAGGGTTAGGTGTTAGGTTAGTGTCAGGGTTAGGTCTAGTCGTGAGGGTAAGGTTTAGGGTTAGCTTTAAGAGCTAGGGTTAGGTTTAATGGTTAGGATTAGGATTAGGGTTAAGGGTTAGGGTAAGGCTTAGGGGTTAGGGTCAAGGGTTAGGGTTTTTGTTAGGCATAGCGTTGGGGTTAGAAGTAAGGATTACTGTCAGTGTTAGGGTTGTAGGTAGGGTTACGGTTAGGGTTAGCGGTTTAGAATTAGGGTTAGGAATTAGGTGTCACAGTGATGACTAGGAGATAGGGTTAGAATTATGGGATAGGGGTTGTTCTCAGGAAATGGGTTATGCATTAACGTTAGGATAAGAGGTTAAAGTTAGGCGCACGGTGAGGTTTACGTGTTAAGGGGAGAAAAAGGAAGAGGGTTGGGTGTTATGTTCAGGGTTAGGGTTATTTGTTAAAGATATTGTTTATGCATAGCACACGGGCCCTGTCTGCATTAGCCAGGCGGGGGTAGTTTATGGGGCTGGGATTGTACCCGGGAATCCACTCTATCATATTCTGGGTATGGGCCCGTGGGTTTCATGCAGGACACAGTGGTAGAGCCTCCTTTCACGCATGGCATGGGAGGATTGCAGGCTTTCTAAACTCTAAGAAAGCAAGAAGTCTGAGAATTAGATTTAGGGTTAGGATTCTGGTTAGGGTTAAGGATGAAGTTTAGTGTTAGGGTGAGGGCTTAGGGTTAGGGATTAGGGTTAGGGTTAAAGGTTACTCTTAGGTTTAACGGTTACACTTTGGTTTAGGGTTGAGGTTTACGGTTAGGGTTAAGATGAGGGGTTAGGGTTTGGTACAGGGTTAGGGTTAAGTGTTAGGATTAGGGTTGAAGATTAGGATTAGGGTTAGGATTAAAGGTTAGCGTCAGAGTTAACGCTTAGGGTTAAGGTTAAGAGTTAGGGTTTAGGGTTAGGGTTAGGGTTAGTTTTAGGGTTAGAGTTATGTGCTATGGTTTGTGCTAGAGGTTAGGGTTAGGTTTACTGGTCACGGTTAGGGTTACGTTTAGGGGGTAGCATTAGGGTTAGGGTTAGGGTTAAGGGATAGGATTAGGGATAAGTGTTGGGCTTAGGGTTAGGGTTTAGTGTTAAGGTTAGCATTAAGGATTAGGGTTAGGGTCAGGTTTAAATGCTTGGGTGCGGGTAATGGTTAGGGTCAGGGTTAAGGTTCACGGATAGGGTTAGTGTTAAGGGTTACGGGTAGGTTTAGGGTTCAGGGTTAGAGTTAGCATTAGGGCTTAAGGTTAGGATTAGGCGGTAGGTTAGATTTAGGGTTAGATCTAGGCGTTAGAGTAAGGGCTAGCGTTAGGGTTAAGAGATAGGGTTAGGTTTAATGCTTAGGATTAGGGTTAGGGTTTGGGGTTAAAGTAAGTGTTAGGGGTTAGGTTTAAGCATCAAAGGTTAGGGTTATTTTTAGCTGTAGTGTTAGGGTTAGAGATAAGGGATCCCATTAGCATTAAGGGTCTCCCTTACTGTAGGGTTAAGGGTTAGGCTTAGAGTTAAAGGTTAAGGTTAGGGTCAGTGTTAAGATTTAGGGTGAGGGTTAACGGTTAGGGTAAAGGTTAAGCGTTAGGGTTAGGGATTAGTGATTAGGGTTTTTGGTTAGTGTTAGGGTTAGCGGTTAGGAGTTAGTGTTTTATGAAGGGGTATGGTTAGAATTAGGATTGGGGTTAGAGTTATGGTAAGGTGTAGGGGTTAGGTTTAGGGGTTAGTTTTAGGGTAAAAGGATAGGATTAGTGTTACGGGTTGGGCTTAGGTTTAGGGTTAAAGTTTACTGCTAGGGTTAGGGATAGGGTTCAGGGTTAGCTTTAGGGGTTCTGGTTAGGGTTAGGTGTTAGGTTAGTGTCAGGGTTAGGTCTAGTCGTGAGGGTAAGGTTTAGGGTTAGCTTTAAGAGCTAGGGTTAGGTTTAATGTTTAGGATTAAGATTAGGGTTAAGGGTTAGGGTAAGGCTTAGGGGTTACGGTGAAGGGTTAGGGTCAAGGGTTAGGGTTTTTGTTAGGCATAGCGTTGGGGTTAGAAGTAAGGGTTACTGTCAGTGTTAGGGTTGTAGGTAGGGTTACGGTTAGGGTTAGGTTTAGAATTAGGGTTAGAGATTAGGTGTCACAGTGATGACTAGGAGATAGGGTTAGAATTATGGGATAGGGGTTGTTCTCAGGAAATGAGTTATGCATTAACGTTAGGATAAGAGGTTAAAGTTATGCGCACTGTGAGGTTTACGTGTTAAGGGGAGAAATAGGAACAGGGTTGGGTGTTATGTTCAGGGTTAGGGTTATCTGTTAAAGGTATTGTTTATGCTTAGCGCACGGGCCCTGTCTGCATTAGGCGGGCGGGGGGAGTTTAGGGGGCTGGGATTGTACCCGGGAACCCACTCTATCATACTCTGGGTATGAGCCCGTGGGTTTCATGCAGGACGCAGTGGTAGAGCCTCCTTTCACGCATGGCATGGGAGGATTGCAGGCTTTCTAAACTCTAAGAAAGCAAGAAGTCTGAGAATTAGATTTAGGGTTAGGATTATGGTTAGGGTTAAGGATGAAGTTTAGTGTTAGGGTGAGGGCTGAGGGTTAGGGATTAGGGTTAGGGTTAAAGGTTACTCTTAGGTTTAACGGTTACACTTTGGTTTCGGGTTGAGGTTTAAGGTTAGGGTTAAGATGAGGGGTTAGGGTTTGGTACAGGGTTAGGGTTAAGTGTTAGGTTTAGGGTTGAAGATTAGGATTAGGGTTAGGATTAAAGGTTAGCGTGAGAGTTAACGCTTAGTGTTAAGGTTAAGGGTTAGGGTTTAGGGTTAGGGATAGGGTTAGTTTTCGGGTTAGAGTTATGTGCTATGGTTTGTGTTAGAGGTTAGGGTTAGGTTTACTGGTCACGGTTAGGGTTACGTTTAGGGGGTAGCATTAGGGTTAGGCTTAGGGTTAGGGTTAGGGTATAGGAATAGGGTTAAGTGTTGGGCTTAGGGTTAGGGTTTAGTGTTAGGTTTAGCATTAAGGATTAGGGTTAGGGTCAGGGTTAAATGCTTGGGTGCGGGTAATGGTTAGGGTCAGGGTTAAGGTTCACGGATAGGGTTAGTGTTAAGGGTTACGGGTAGGTTTAGGGTTCAGGGTTAGAGTTAGCATTAGGGCTTAAGGTTAGGATTAGGCGGTAGGTTAGATTTAGGGTTAGATCTAGGCGTTAGAGTAAGGGCTAGCGTTAGGGTTAAGAGATAGGGTTAGGTTTAATGCTTAGGATTAGGGTTAGGGTTTGGGGTTAAAGTAAGTGTTAGGGGTTAGGTTTAAGGATCAAAGGTTAGGGTTATTTTTAGCTGTAGTGTTAGGGTTAGGGATAAGGGATCCCATTAGCATTAAGGGTCTTCCTTACTGTAGGGTTAAGGGTTAGGCTTAGAGTTAAAGGTTAAGGTTAGGGTCAGTGTTAAGATTTAGGGTGAGGGTTAACGGTTAGGGTAAAGGTTAAGCGTTAGGGTTAGGGATTAGTGATTAGGGTTTTTGGTTAGTGTTAGGGTTAGCGGTTAGGAGTTAGTGTTTTATGAAGGGGTATGGTTAGAATTAGGATTGGGGTTAGAGTTAGGGTAAGGTGTAGGGTTTAGGTTTAGGGGTTAGTTTTAGGGTAAAAGGATAGGATTAGTGTTACGGGTTGGGCTTAGATTTAGGGTTAAAGTTTACTGCTAGGGTTAGGGATAGGGTTGAGGGTTAGCTTTAGGGGTTCTGGTTAGGGTTAGGTGTTAGGTTAGTGTCAGGGTTAGGTCTAGTCGTGAGGGTAAGGTTTAGGGTTAGCTTTAAGAGCTAGGGTTAGGTTTAATGTTTAGGATTAAGATTAGGGTTAAGGGTTAGGGTAAGGCTTAGGGGTTAGGGTGAAGGGTTAGGGTCAAGGGTTAGGGTTTTTGTTAGGCATAGCGTTGGGGTTAGAAGTAAGGGTTACTGTCAGTGTTAGGGTTGTAGGTAGGGTTACGGTTAGGGTTAGGTTTAGAATTAGGGTTAGAGATTAAGTGTCACAGTGATGACTAGGAGATAGGGTTAGAATTATGGGATAGGGGTTGTTCTCAGGAAATGAGTTATGCATTAACGTTAGGATAAGAGGTTAAAGTTATGCGCACTGTGAGGTTTACGTGTTAAGGGGAGAAATAGGAACAGGGTTGGGTGTTATGTTCAGGGTTAGGGTTATCTGTTAAAGGTATTGTTTATGCTTAGCGCACGGGCCCTGTCTGCATTAGGCGGGCGGGGGGAGTTTAGGGGGCTGGGATTGTACCCGGGAACCCACTCTATCATACTCTGGGTATGAGCCCGTGGGTTTCATGCAGGACGCAGTGGTAGAGCGTCCTTTCACGCATGGCATGGGAGGATTGCAGGCTTTCTAAACTCTAAGAAAGCAAGAAGTCTGAGAATTAGATTTAGGGTTAGGATTCTGGTTAGGGTTAAGGATGAAGTTTAGTGTTAGGGTGAGGGCTTAGGGTTAGGGATTAGGGTTAGGGTTAAAGGTTACTCTTAGGTTTAACGGTTACACTTTGGTTTAGGGTTGAGGTTTACGGTTAGGGTTAAGATGAGGGGTTAGGGTTTGGTACAGGGTTAGGGTTAAGTGTTAGGTTTAGGGTTGAAGATTAGGATTAGGGTTAGGATTAAAGGTTAGCGTCAGAGTTAACGCTTAGGGTTAAGGTTAAGAGTTAGGGTTTAGGGTTAGGGTTAGGGTTAGTTTTAGGGTTAGAGTTATGTGCTATGGTTTGTGCTAGAGGTTAGGGTTAGGTTTACTGGTCACGGTTAGGGTTACGTTTAGGGGGTAGCATTAGGATTAGGGTTAGGGTTAAGGGATAGGATTAGGGATAAGTGTTGGGCTTAGGGTTAGGGTTTAGTGTTAAGGTTAGCATTAAGGATTAGGGTTAGGGTCAGGTTTAAATGCTTGGGTGCGGGTAATGGTTAGGGTCAGGGTTAAGGTTCACGGATAGGGTTAGTGTTAAGGGTTACGGGTAGGTTTAGGGTTCAGGGTTAGAGTTAGCATTAGGGCTTAAGGTTAGGATTAGGCGGTAGGTTAGATTTAGGGTTAGATCTAGGCGTTAGAGTAAGGGCTAGCGTTAGGGTTAAGAGATAGGGTTAGGTTTAATGCTTAGGATTAGGGTTAGGGTTTGGGGTTAAAGTAAGTGTTAGGGGTTAGGTTTAAGGATCAAAGGTTAGGGTTATTTTTAGCTGTAGTGTTAGGGTTAGGGATAAGGGATCCCATTAGCATTAAGGGTCTTCCTTACTGTAGGGTTAAGGGTTAGGCTTAGAGTTAAAGGTTAAGGTTAGGGTCAGTGTTAAGATTTAGGGTGAGGGTTAACGGTTAGGGTAAAGGTTAAGCGTTAGGGTTAGGGATTAGTGATTAGGGTTTTTGGTTATTGTTAGGGTTAGCGGTTAGGAGTTAGTGTTTTATGAAGGGGTATGGTTAGAATTAGGATTGGGGTTAGAGTTAGGGTGAGGTATAGGGGTTAGGTTTAGGGGTTAGTTTTAGGGTAAAAGGATAGGATTAGGGTTACGGGTTGGGCTTAGGTTTAGGGTTAAAGTTTACTGCTAGGGTTAGGGATAGGGTTCAGGGTTAGCTTTAGGGGTTCTGGTTAGTGTTAGGTGTACGGTTAGTGTCAGGGTTAGGTCTAGTCGTGAGGGTAAGGTTTAGGGTTAGCTTTCAGAGCTAGGGTTAGGTTTAATGGTTAGGATTAGGATTAGGGATAAGGGTTAGGGTAAGGCTTAGGGCTTAGGGTGAAGGGTTAGGGTTTTTGTTAGGCATAGCGTTGGGGTGAGAAGTAAGGATTACTGTCAGTGTCAGGGTTTTAGGTAGGGTTACGGTTAGGGTTAGCGGTTTAGAATTAGGGTTAGGGATTAGGTGTCACAGTGATGACTAGGAGATAGGGTTAGAATTATGGGATAGGGGTTGTTCTCAGGAAATGGGTTATGCATTAACGTTAGGATAAGAGGTTAAAGTTAGGCGCACGGTGAGGTTTACGTGTTAAGGGGAGAAATAGGAACAGGGTTGGGTGTTATGTTCAGGGTTAGGGTTATCTGTTAAAGGTATTGTTTATGCTTAGCGCACGGGCCCTGTCTGCATTGGGCGGGCGGGGGGAGTTTAGGGGGCTGGGATTGTACCCGGGAACCCACTCTATCATACTCTGCGTATGGGCCCGTGGGTTTCATGCAGGACGCAGTGGTAGTGCCTCCTTTGACGCATGGCATGGGAGGATTGCAGGCTTTCTAAACTCTAAGAAAGCAAGAAGTCTGAGAATGAGATTTAGGGTTAGGATTCTGGTTAGGGTTAAGGATGAAGTTTAGTGTTAGGGTGAGGGCTTAGGGTTAGGGTTTAGGGTTAGGGTTAAAGGTTACCCTTAGGTTTAACGGTTACACTTTGGTTTAG
>NC_090989.1:194003716-194006216 GCF_041146395.1 Eulemur rufifrons
TAGTCTTAGGGTTAGCATTAAGGATTAGGGTTAGGGTAAGGGTTAAATGCTTGGGTGCGGGTAATGGTTAGGGTCAGGGTTAAGGTTCACGGATAGGGTTAGTGTTAAGGGTTATGGGTAGGTTTAGGGTTCAGGGTTAGAGTTAGCATTAGGGCTTAACGTTAGGACTAGGCGGTAGGTTAGATTTAGGGTTAGATTTAGGCGTTAGGGTAAGGGCTAGCGTTAGGGTTAAGAGATAGGGTTAGGTTTAATGCTTAGGATTAGGGTTAGGGTTTGGGGTTAAAGTAAGTGTTAGGGGTTAGGTTTAAGGATCAAAGGTTAGGGTTATTTTTAGCTGTAGTGTTAGGGTTAGGGATAAGGGATCCCATTAGCATTAAGGGTCTTCCTTACTGTAGGATTAAGGGATAGGCTTAGAGTTAAAGGTTAAGGTTAGGGTCAGTGTTAAGATTTAGGGTGAGGGTTAACGGTTATGGTAAAGGTTAAGCGTTAGGGTTAGGGATTAGTGATTAGGGTTTTTGGTTAGTGTTAGGGTTAGCGGTTAGGAGTTAGTGTTTTATGAAGGGGTATGGTTAGAATTAGGATTGGGGTTAGAGTTAGCGTCAGGTGTAGGGGTTAGGTTTAGGGGTTAGTTTTAGGGTAAAAGGATAGGATTAGGGTTACGGGTTGGGCTTAGGTTTCGGGTTAAAGTTTACTGCTAGGGTTAGGGATAGGGTTCAGGGTTAGCTTTAGGGGTTCTGGTTAGGGTTAGGTGTTAGGTTAGTGTCAGGGTTAGTCTAGTCGTGAGGGTAAGGTTTAGGGTTAGCTTTAAGAGCTAGGGTTAGGTTTAATGGTTAGGATTAGGATTAGGGTTAAGGGTTAGGGTAAGGCTTAGGGGTTAGGGTGAAGGGTTAGGTTCAAGGGTTAGGGTTTTTGTTAGGCATAGCGTTGGGGTTAGAAGTAAGGGTTACTGTCAGTTTTAGGGTTGTAGGTAGGGTTACGGTTATGGTTAGCGGTTTGGAATTAGGGTTAGGGATTAGGTGTCACAGTGATGACTAGGAGATAGGGTTAGAATTATGGGATAGGGGTTGTTCTCAGGAAATGGGTTATGCATTAACGTTAGGATAAGAGGTTAAAGTTAGGCGCACGGTGAGGTTTACGTGTTAAGGGGAGAAATAGGAACAGGGTTGGGTGTTATGTTCAGGGTTAGGGTTATCTGTTAAAGGTATTGTTTATGCTGAGCGCACGGGCCCTGTCTGCATCGGACGGGAGGGGGGAGTTTCGGGGGCTGGGATTGTACCCGGGAACCCACTCTATCATACTCTGGGTATGAGCCCGTGGGTTTCATGCAGGACGCAGTGGTAGAGCCTCATTTCACGCATGGCATGGGAGGATTGCAGGCTTTCTAAACTCTAAGAAAGCAAGAAGTCTGAGAATTAGATTTAGGGTTAGGATTATGGTTACGGTTAAGGATGAAGTTTAGTGTTAGGGTGAGGGCTTAGGGTTAGGGATTAGGGTTAGGGTTAAAGGTTACTCTTAGGTTTAACGGTTACACTTTGGTTTAGGGTTGAGGTTTACGGTTAGGGTTAAGATGAGGGGTTAGGGTTTGGTACAGGGTTAGGGTTAAGTGTTAGGTTTAGGGTTGAAGATTAGGATTAGGGTTAGGATTAAAGGCTAGCATGAGAGTTAACGCTTAGGGTTAAGGTTAAGAGATAGGGTTTAGGGTTAGGGTTAGGGTTAGGGTTAGTTTTAGGGTTAGATTTATGTGCTATGGTTTGTGTTAGAGGTTAGGGTTAGGTTTACTGGTCACGGTTAGGGTTACGTTCAGGGGCTAGCATTAGGGTTAGGGTTAGGGTTAAGGGATAGGATTAGGGATAAGTGTTGGGCTTAGGGTTAGGGTTTAGTGTTAGGGTTAGCATTAAGGATTAGTGTTAGGGTCAGGGTTAAATGCTTGGGTGCGGGTAATGGTTAGGGTCAGGGTTAAGGTTCACGGATAGGGTTAGTGTTAAGGGTTACAGGTAGGTTTAGGGTTCGGGGTTAGAGTTAGCATTAAGGCTTAAGGTTAGGATTAGGCGGTAGGTTAGACTTAGGGTTAGATCTAGGCCTTAGGGTAAGGGCTAGCGTTAGGGTTAAGAGATAGGGTTAGGTTTAATGCTTAGGATTAGCGTTAGGGTTTGGGGTTAAAGTAAGTGTTAGGCGTTAGGTTTAAGGATCAAAGGTTAGGGTTATTCTTAGCTGTAGTGTTAGGGTTAGGGATAAGGGATCCCATTAGCATTAAGGGTCTTCCTTACTGTAGGGTTAAGGGTTAGGCTTAGAGTTAAAGTTTAAGGTTAGGGTCAGTGTTAAGATTTAGGGTGAGGGTTAACGGTTAGGGTAAAGGTTAAGCGTTAGGGTTAGGGATTAGTGATTAGGGCTTTTGGTTAGTGTTAGGGTTAGCGGTTAAGAGTTAGTGTTTTATGAAGGGGTATGGTTAGAATTAGGATTGGGGTTAGAGGTAGGGTGAGGTATAGGGGTTAGGTTTAGG
>NC_090989.1:194011216-194033716 GCF_041146395.1 Eulemur rufifrons
CCCACTCTATCATACTCTGGGTATGGGCCCGTGGGTTTCATGCAGGACACAGTGGTAGAGCCTCCTTTCACGCATGGCATGGGAGGATTGCAGGCTTTCTAAACTCTAAGAAAGCAAGAAGTCTGAGAATTAGATTTAGGGGTAGGATTATGGTTAGGGTTAAGGATGAAGTTTAGTGTTAGGGTGACGGCTTAGGGTTAGGGATTAGGGTTAGGGTTAAAGGTTACTCTTAGGTTTAACGGTTACACTTTGGTTTAGGGTTGAGGTTTACGGTTAGGGTTAAGATGAGGGGTTAGGGTTTGGTACAGGGTTAGGGTTAAGTGTTAGGTTTAGGGTTGAAGATTAGGATTAGGGTTAGGATTAAAGGTTAGCGTGAGAGTTAACGCTTAGGGTTAAGGTTAAGAGTTAGGGTTTAGGGTTAGGCTTAGGGTTAGGGTTCGTTTTAGGGTTAGAGTTATGTGCTATGGTTTGTGTTAGAGGTTAGGGTTAGGTTTACTGGTCACGGTGAGGGTTACCTTTAGGGGTTAGCATTAGGGTTAGGGTTAAGGGACAGGTTTAGGTTGAAGTATTGGGCGTAGGGTTAGGGTTTAGCGTTAGGGTTATCATTAAGGATTAGGGGTCGGGGCAGGGTTAAATGCTTGGGTGAGGGTAATGGTTAGGGTCAGGGTTAAGGTTCAAGGATAGGGTTAGTGTTAAGGGTTACGGGTAGGTTTAGGGTTCAGGGTTAGAGTTAGCATAAGGACTTAAGGTTAGGATTAGGCGGTAGGTTATATTTAGGGTTAGATCTAGGCGTTAGGGTAAGGGCTAGCGTTAGGGTTAAGAGATAGGGTTAGGTTTAACGCTTAGGATTAGGATTAGGGTTTGGGGTTAAAGTAAGTGTTAGGGGTTAGGTTTAAGGATCAAAGGTTAGGGTTATTTTTAGCTGTAGTGTTAGGGTTAGGGATAAGGGATCCCATTAGCATTAAGGGTCTTCCTTCCTGTAGGGTTAAGTGTTAGGCTTAGAGTTAAAGGTTAAGGTTAGGGTCAGTGTTAAGATTTAGGGTGAGGGTTAACAGTTAGGGTAAAGGTTAAGCGTTAGGGTTAGGGATTAGTGATTAGGGTTTTTGGTTAGTGTTAGGGTTAGCGGTTAGGAGTTAGTGTTTTATGAAGGGGTATGGTTAGAATTAGGATTGGGGTTAGAGTTAGGGTGAGGTATAGGGGTTAGGTTTAGGGGTTAGTTTTAGGGTAAAAGGATAGGATTAGGGTTACGGGTTGGGCTTAGGTTTAGGGTTAAAGTTTACTTCTAGGGTTAGGGATAGGGTTCAGGGTTAGCTTTAGGGGTTCTGGTTAGGGTTAGGTGTTAGGTTAGTGTCAGGGTTAGGTCTAGTCGTGAGGGTAAGGTTTAGGGTTAGCTTTAAGAGCTAGGGTTAGGTTTAATGGTTAGGATTAGGATGAGGGTTAAGGGTTAGAGTAAGGCTTAGGGGTTAGGGTGAAGGGTTAGGGTCAAGGGTTAGGGTTTTTGTTAGGCATAGCGTTGGGGTTAGAAGTAAGGGTTACTGTCAGTGTTAGGGTTGTAGGTAGGGTTACGGTTAGGGTTAGCGGTTTAGAATTAGGGTTAGGGATTAGGTGTCACAGTGATGACTAGGAGATAGGGTTAGAATTATGGGATAGGGGTTGTTCTCGGGGTTGTTCTCAGGAAATGGGTTATGCATTAACGTTAGGATAAGAGGTTAAAGTTAGGCGCACGGTGAGGTTTACGTGTTAAGGGGAGAAATAGGAACAGGGTTGGGTGTTATGTTCAGGGTTAGGGTTATCTGTTAAAGGTATTGTTTATGCTTAGCGCACGGGCCCTGTCTGCATTAGGCGGGCGGGGGGAGTTTAGGGGGCTGGGATTGTACCCGGGAACCCACTCTATCATACTCTGGGTATGGGCCCGTGGGTTTCATGCAGGACACAGTGGTAGAGCCTCCTTTCACGCATGGCATGGGAGGATTGCAGGCTTTCTAAACTCTAAGAAAGCAAGAAGTCTGAGAATTAGATTTAGGGGTAGGATTATGGTTAGGGTTAAGGATGAAGTTTAGTGTTATGGTGAGGGTTAAGGTCAGGGATTAGGGTTAGGGATAAAGGTTACTCTTAGGTTTAACGGTTACACTTTGGTTTAGCGTTGAGGTTTACGGTTAGGTTTAAGATGAGGGGTTAGGGTTTGGTACAGGGTTAGGGTTAAGTGTTAGGTTTAGGGTTGAAGATTAGGATTAGGTTTAGGATTAAAGGTTAGCGTGAGAGTTAACGCTTAATGTTAACGTTAAGAGTTAGGGTTTAGGGTTAGGGTTAGTGTTAGGGTTCGTTTTAGGGTTAGAGTTATGTGCTATGGTTTGTGTTAGAGGTTAGGTTTAGGTTTACTGGTCATGGTGAGGGTTACGTTTAGGGTTTAGCATTAGGGTTAGGGTTAAGGGATAGGATTAGGGTTAAGTGTTGGGCTTAGGGTTAGGGTTTAGTGTAAGGGTTATCATTAAGGATTAGGGTTAGGGTCAGGGTTAAATGCTTGGGTGGGGGTAATGGTTAGGGTCAGGGTTAAGGTTCACGGATAGGGTTAGTGTTAAGGGTTACGGGTAGGTTTAGAGTTCAGGGTTAGAGTTAGCATTAGGGCTTAAGGTTAGGATTAGGCGGTAGGTTAGATTTAGGGTTAGATCTAGGCGTTAGGGTAAGGGCTAGCGTTAGGGTTAAGAGATACGGTTAGGTTTAATGCTTAGGATTAGGGTTAGGGTTTGGGGTTAAAGTAAGTGTTAGGGGTTAGGTTTAAGGATCAAAGGTTAAGGTTATTTTTAGCTGTAGTGTTAGGGTTAGGGATAAGGGATCCCATTAGCATTAAGGGTCTTCCTTACTGTAGGGTTAAGGGTTAGGCTTAGAGTTAAAGGTTAAGGTTAGGGTCAGTGTTAAGATATAGGGTGAGCCGGGCGCGGTGGCTCACGCCTGTAATCCTAGCACTCTGGGAGGCCGAGGCGGGCGGATTGCTCAAGGTCAGGAGTTCGAGACCAGCCTGAGCGAGACCCCGTCTCTACAAAAAATAGAAAGACATTATATGGACACTTAAAAATCTATATAGAAAAAATTAGCCGGGCATAGTGGCGCATGCCTGTAGTCCCAGCTACTCGGGAGGCTGAGGCAGTAGGATCGCTTGAGCCCAGGAGTTTGAGGTTGCTGTGAGCTAAGCTGACGCCACGGCACTCACTCTAGCCTGGGCAACAAAGTGAGACTCTGTCTCAACAAAAAAAAAAAAAAAAAAAAAAAAAAAAAAAAAAAAAGAAAAAAAAAAAAAAAAAGATATAGGGTGAGGGTTAACGGTTAGGGTAAAGGTTAAGCGTTAGGGTAAGGGATTAGTGATTAGGGTTTTTGGTTAGTGTTAGGGTTAGCGGTTAGGAGTTAGGGTTTTATGAAGGAGTATGGTTAGAATTAGGATTGGGGTTAGAGTTAGGGTGAGGTATAGGGGTTAGGTTTAGGGGTTAGTTTTAGGGTAAAAGGATAGGAATAGGGTTACGGGTTGGGCTTAGGTTTAGAGTTAAAGTTTACTGCCAGGGTTAGGGATAGAGTTCAGGGTTAGCTTTAGGGGTTCTGCTTAGGGTTAGGTGCTAGATTAGTGTCAGGGTTAGGTCTAGTCGTGTGGCTAAGGTTTAGGGTTAGCTTTAAGAGCTAGGGTTAGGTTTAATGGTTAGGATTAGGATTAGGGTTAGGGGTTAGGGTTAGGCTTAGGGGTTAGGGTGAAGGGTTAGGGTCAAGGGTTAGGGTTTTTGTTAGGCATAGCGTTGGGGTTAGAAGTAAGGGTTACTGTCAGTGTTAGGGTTGTAGGTAGTGTTACAGTTAGGGTTAGCGGTTTAGAATTAGGGTTAGCGATTAGGTGTCACAGTGATGACTAGGAGATAGGATTAGAATTATGGGATAGGGGTTGTTCTCAGGAAATGGGTTATGCATTAACGTTAGGATAAGAGGTTAAAGTTAGGCGCACGGTGAGGTTTACGTGTTAAGGGGAGAAATAGGAACAGGGTTGGGTGTTATGTTCAGGGTTAGGGTTATCTGTTAAAGGTATTGTTTATGCTTAGCGCACGGGCCCTGTCTGCATTAGGCGGGCGGGGGGAGTTTAGGGGGCTGGGATTGTACCCGGGAACCCACTCTATCATACTCTGGGTATGGGCCCGTGGGTTTCATGCAGGACACAGTGGTAGAGCCTCCTTTCACGCATGGCATGGGAGGATTGCAGGCTTTCTAAACTCTAAGAAAGCAAGAAGTCTGAGAATTAGATTTAGGGTTAGGATTCTGGTTAGGGTTAAGGATGAAGTTTAGTGTTAGGGTGAGGGCTTAGGGTTAGGGATTAGGGTTAGGGTTAAAGGTTACTCTTAGGTTTAACGGTTACACTTTGGCTTAGGGTTGAGGTTTATGGTTAGGGTTAAGATGAGGGGTTAGGGTTTGGTACAGGGTTAGGGTTAAGTGTTAGGTTTAGGGTTGAAGATTAGGATTAGGGTTAGGATTAACGGTTAGCGTGAGAGTTAACGCTTAGTGTTAAGGCTAAGGGTTAGGGTTTAGGGTTAGGGTTAGTGTTAGGGTTCGTTTTATGGTTAGAGTTATGTGCTATGATTTGTGTTAGAGGTTAGGGTTAGGTTTACTGGTCACGTTTAGGGTTACGTTTAGGGGTTAGCATTAGGGTTAGGGTTAGGGTAAGGGATAGGATTAGGGTTAAGTGTTGGGCTTAGGGTTAGGGTTTAGTCTTAGGGTTAGCATTAAAGATTAGGGTTAGGGTCTGGGTTAAATGCTTGGGTGCGGGTAATGGTTAGGGTCAGGGTTAAGGTTCACGGATAGGGTTAGTGTTAAGGGTTACGGGTAGGTTTATAGTTAGAGTTAGCATTAGGGCTTAAGGTTAGGATTAGGCGGTAGGTTAGATTTAGGGTTAGATCTAGGCGTTAGGGTAAGGGCTAGTGTTAGGGTTAAGAGATAGGGTTAGGTTTAATGCTTAGGATTAGGGTTAGGGTTTGGGGTTAAAGTAAGTGTTAGGGGTTAGGTTTAAGGAACAAAGGTTAGGGTCATTTTAAGCTGTAGTGTTAGGGTTAGGGATAAGGGATCCCATTAGCATTAAGGGTCTTCCTTACTCTAGGATTAAGGGTTAGGCTTAGAGTTAAAGGTTAAGGTTAGTGTCAGTGTTACGATTTAGGGTGAGGGTTAACGGTTAGGGTAAAGGTTAAGCGTTAGTGTTAGGGATTAGTGATCAGGGTTTTTGGTTAGTGTTAGGGTTAGCGGTTAGGAGTTAGTGTTTTATGAAGGGGTATGGTTAGAATTAGGATTGGGGTTAGAGTTAGGGTGAGATATTGGGGTTAGGTTTAGGGGTTAGTTTTAGGGTAAAAGGATAGGATTAGGGTTACGGGTTGGGCTTAGGTTTCGGGTTAAAGTTTACTGCTAGGGTTAGGGATAGGGTTCAGGGTTAGCTTTAGGGGTTCTGGTTAGGGTTTGGTGTTATGTTAGTGTCAGGATTACGTCTAGTCGTGAGGGTAAGGTTTAGGGTTAGCTTTAAGAGCTAGGGTTAGGTTTAATGGTTAGGATTAGGATTAGGGTTAAGGGTTAGGGTAAGGTTTAGGGGTGAGGGTGAAGGGTTAGGGTCAAGGGTTAGCGTTTTTGTTAGGCATAGCGTTGGGGTTAGAATTAAGGTTTACTGTCAGTGTTAGGGTTGTAGGTAGGGTTACGGTTAGGGTTAGCGGTTTAGAATTAGGGTTAGGGATTAGGTGTCACAGTGATGACTAGGAGATAGGGTTAGAATTATGGGATAGGGGTTGTTCTCAGGAAATGGGTTATGCATTCACGTTAGGATAAGAGGTTAAAGTTAGGCGCACGGTGAGGTTTATGTGTTAAGGGGAGAAGTAGGAACAGGGTTGGGTGTTATGTTCAGGGTTAGGGTTATCTGTTAAAGGTATTGTTTATGCTTAGCGCACGGGCCCTGTCTGCATTAGGCGGGCGGGGGGAGTTTAGGGGGCTGGGATTGTACCCGGGAACCCACTCTATCATACTCTGGGTATGGGCCCGTGGGTTTCATGCAGGACACAGTGGTAGAGCCTCCTTTCACGCATGGCATGGGAGGATTGCAGGCTTTCTAAACTCTAAGAAAGCAAGAAGTCTGAGAATTAGATTTAGGGGTAGGATTATGGTTAGGGATAAGGATGAAGTTTAGTGTTCGGGTGAGGGCTTAGGGTTAGGGATTAGGGTTAGGGTTAAAGGTTACTCTTAGGTTTAACGGTTACAGTTTGGTTTAGGGTTGAGATTTACGGTTAGGGTTAAGATGAGGGTTTAGGGTTTGGTACAGGGTTAGGGTTAAGTGTTAGGTTTAGGGTTGAAGATTAGGATTAGGGTTAGGATTAAAGGTTAGCGTGAGAGTTAACGCTTAGGGTTAAGGTTAAGAGTTAG
The DNA here is from genome assembly GCF_041146395.1 of Eulemur rufifrons. Lineage (NCBI taxonomy): Eukaryota > Metazoa > Chordata > Mammalia > Primates > Lemuridae > Eulemur > Eulemur rufifrons. The sequence goes on from NC_090989.1 coordinate 194,017,634, forward strand.
GGTTTAGGGTTAGGGTTCGGGTTAGGGTTAGTTTTAGGGTTAGAGTTATGTGCTATGGTTTGTGTTAGAGGTTAGGGTTAGGTTTGCTGGTGACGGTTAGGGTTACGTTTAGGGGTTAGCATTAGGGTTAGGGTTAGGGTTAAGGGATAGGATTAGGGTTAAGTGTTGGGCTTAAGGTTCGGGTTTAGTGTTAGGGTTATCATTAAGGATTAGTGTTAGGGTCAGGGTTAAATGCTTGGGTGCGGGTAATGGTTAAGGTCAGGGTTAAGGTTCACGGATAGGGATAGTGTTAAGGGTTACGGGTAGGTTTAGGGTTCAGGGTTAGAATTAGCATTAGGGCTTAAGGTTAGGATTAGGCGATAGGTTAGATTTAGGGTTAGATCTAGGCGTCAGGGTAAGGGCTTGCGTTAGGGTTAAGAGATAGGGTTAGGTTTAATGCTTAGGATTAGGGTTAGGGTTTGGGGTTAAAGTAAGTGTTAGGGGTTAGGTTTAAGGATCCAAGGTTAGGGTTATTTTTAGCTGTAGTGTTAGGGTTAGGGATAAGGGATCCCATTAGCATTAAGGGTCTTCCTTACTGTAGGGTTAAGAGTTAGGCTTAGAGTTAAAGTTTAAGGTTAGGGTCAGTGTTAAGATTTAGGGTGTGGGTTAACGGTTAGGGTAAAGGTTAAGTGTTAGGGTTAGGGATTAGTGATTAGGGTTTTTGGTTAGTGTTAGGGTTAGCGGTTAGGAGTTAGTGTTTTATGAAGGGGTATGGTTAGAATTAGGATTCGGGTTAGAGTTACGGTTAGGTATAGGGGTTAGGTTTAGGGGTTAGTTTTAGGGTAAAAGGATAGGATTAGGGTTACGGGTTGGGCTTAGGTTTAGTGTTAAAGTTTACTGCTAGGGTTAGGGATAGGGTTCAGGGTTAGCTTTAGGGGTTCTGGTTAGGGTTAGGTGTTAGGTTAGTGTCAGGGTTAGGTCTAGTCATGAGGGTAAGGCTTAGGGTTAGCTTTAAGAGCTAGGGTTAGGTTTAATGGTTAGGATTAGGATTAGGGTTAAGGGTTAGGGTAAGGCTTAGGGGTTAGGGTGAAGGGTTAGGGTCAAGGGTTAGGGTTATTGTTAGGCATAGCGTTGGGGTTAGAAGTAAGGGTTACTGTCAGTGTTAGGGTTGTAGGTAGGGTTACGGTTAGGGTTAGCGGTGTAGAATTAGGGTTAGGGATTAGGTGTCACAGTGATGACTAGGAGATAGGGTTAGAATTATGGGATAGGGGTTGTTCTCAGGAAATGGGTTATGCATTAACGTTAGGATAAGAGGTTAAAGTTAGGCGCACGGTGAGGTTTACGTGTTAAGGGGAGAAATAGGAACAGGGTTGGGTGTTATGTTCAGGGTTAGGGTTATCTGTTAAAGGTATTGTTTATGCTTAGCGCACGGGCCCTGTCTGCATTAGGCGGGCGGGGGTAGTTTAGGGGGCTGGGATTGTACCCGGGAACCCACTCTATCATACTCTGGGTATGGGCCCGTGGGTTTCATGCAGGACACAGTGGTAGAGCCTCCTTTCAACCATGGCATGGGAGGATGGCAGGCTTTCTAAACTCTAAGAAAGCAAGAAGTCTGAGAATTAGATTTAGGGGTAGGATTATGGTTAGCGTTAAGGATGAAGTTTAGTGTTAGGGTGAGGGCTTAGGGTTAGGGATTAGGGTTAGGGTTAAAGGTTACTCTTAGGTTTAACGGTTACACTTTGGTTTAGGGTTGAGGTTTACGGTTAGGGTTAAGATGAGGGGTTAGGGTTTGGTACAGGGTTAGGGTTAAGTGTTAGGTTTAGGGTTGAAGATTAGGAATAGGGTTAGGATTAAAGGTTAGCGTGAGAGTTAACGCTTAGGGTTAAGGATAAGAGTTAGGGTTTAGGGTTAGGGTTAGGGATAGGGTTAGTTTTAGTTAGTTTAGTGCTATGGTTTATGTTAGAGGTTAGGGTTAGGTTTACATGTCACGGTGAGTGTTACGTTAAGGGGTTAGCATTAGGGTTAGGGTAAAGGGATAGGATTAGGGTTAAGCGTTGGACTTAGGGTTAGGGTTTAGTGTTAGGGTTATCATTAAGGATTAGGGGTAGGGTCAGTGTTAAATGCTTGGGTGCGGGTAATGGTTAGGGTCAGGGTTAAGGTTCACGGATAGGGTTAGTGTTAAGGGTTACGGGTAGGTTTAGGGTTCAGGGTTAGAGTTAGCATTAGGGCTTAAGTTTAGGATTAACCGGTAGGTTAGATTTAGGGTTAGATCTAGGCGTTAGGGTAAGGGCTAGCGTTAGGGTTAAGAGACAGGGTTGGGTTTAATGCTTAGGATTAGGGTTAGGGTTTGGGGTTAAAGTAAGTGTTAGGGGTTAGGTTTAAGGATCAAAGGTTAGGGTTATTTTTAGCTGTAGTGTTAGGGTTAGGGATAAGGGATCCCATTAGCATTAAGGGTCTTCCTTACTGTAGGGTTAAGGGTTAGGCTTAGAGTTAAAGGTTAAGGGTAGGGTCAGTGTTAAGATGTAGGGTGAGGGCTAACGTTTAGGGTAAAGGTTAAGCGTTAGGGTTAGGGATTAGTGATTAGGGATTTTGGTTCGTGTTAGGGTTAGCGGTTAGGAGTTAGTGTTTTATGAAGGGGTATGGTTAGAATTAGGATTGGGGTTAGAGTTAGGGTGAGGTATAGGGGTTAGGTTTAGGGGTTAGTTTTAGGGTAAAAGGATAGGATTAGGGTTACGGGTTGGGCTTAGGTTTAGGGTTAAGGTTTACTGCTAGGGTTAGGGATAGGGTTCAGGGTTAGCTTTAGGGGTTCTGGTTAGGGTTAGGTGTTAGGTTAGTGTCAGGGTTAGGTCTAGTCGTGAGGGTAAGGTTTAGGGTTAGCTTTAAGAGCTAGGGTTAGGTTTAATGGTTAGGATTAGGATTAGGGTTAAGGGTTAGGGTAAGGCTTAGGGGTTAGGGTGAAGGGTTAGGGTCAAGGGTTAGGGTTTTTGTTAGGCATAGCGTTGGGGTTAGAATTAAGGGTTACTGTCAGTGTTAGGGTTGTAGGTAGGGTTACGGTTAGGGTTAGCGGTTTAGAATTAGGGTTAGGGATTAGGTGTCACAGTGATGACTAGGAGATAGGGTTAGAGTTATGGGATAGGGGTTGTTCTCAGGAAATGGGTTCTGCATTAACGTTAGGATAAGAGGTTAAAGTTAGGCGCACGGTGAGGTTTACGTGTTAAGGGGAGAAATAGGAACAGGGTTGGGTGTTATGTTCAGGGTTAGGGTTAAATGTTAAAGGTATTGTTTATGCTTAGCGCACGGGCCCTGTCTGCATTAGGCGGGCGGGGGGAGTTTAGGGGGCTGGGATTGTACCCGGGAACCCACTCTATCATACTCTGGGTATGGGCCCGTGGGTTTCATGCAGGACACAGTGGTAGAGCCTCCTTTCACGCATGGCATGGGAGGATGGCAGGCTTTCTAAACTCTAAGAAAGCAAGAAGTCTGAGAATTAGATTTAGGGTTAGGATTATGGTTAGGGTTAAGGATGAAGTTTAGTGTTAGGGTGAGGGCTTAGAGTTAGGGATTAGGGTTAGGGTTAAAGGTTACTCTTAGGTTTTACGGTTACACTTTGGTTTCAGGATGAGGTTTACGGTTAGACTTAAGATGAGGGGTTAGGGTTTGGTACAGGGTTAGGGTTAAGTGTTAGGTTTAGGGCTGAAGATTAGAATTAGGCTTAGGATTAAAGGTTAGCGTGAGAGTTAACGCTTAGGGTTAAGGTTAAGAGTTAGGGTTTACAGTTAGGGTTAGGGAAAGGGTTAGTTTTAGGTAGTTTAGTGCTATGGTTTGTGTTAGAGGTTAGGGTTAGGTTTACTGGTCACGGTTAGGGTTACGTTTAGAGGTTAGCATTAGGGTTAGGGTTAAGGGATAGGATTAGGGTTAAGTGTTGGGCTTAGGGTTAGGGTTTAGTGTTAGGGTTATCATTAAGGATTAGGGGTAGGGTCAGGGTTAAATGCTTGGGTGCCGGTAATGGTTAGGGTCAGGGTTAAGGTTCACGGATAGGGTTAGTGTTAAGGGTTACGCGTAGGTTTAGGGTTCAGGGTTAGAGTTACCATTAGGGCTTAAGGTTAGGATTAGGCGGTAGGTTAGATTTAGGGTTAGATCTAGGCGTTAGGGTAAGGGCTAGCGTTAGGGTTAAGAGATAGGGTTAGGTTTAATGCTTAGGATTAGGTTTTTGGTTTGGGGTTAAAGTACGTGTTAGGGGTTAGGTTTAAGGATCAAAGGTTAGGGTTATTTTTAGCTGTAGTGTTAGGTTTAGGGATAAGGGATCCCGTTAGCATTAAGGGTCTTCCTTACTGTAGGGTTAAGGGTTAGGCTTAGAGTTAAAGGTTAAGGTTAGGGTCAGTGTTAAGATTTAGGGTGTGGGTTAACTGTTAGGGTAAAGGTTAAGCGTTAGGGTTAGGGATTAGTGATTAGGGTTTTTGGTTATTGTTAGGGTTAGCGGTTAGGAGTTAGTGTTTTATGAATGGGTATGGTTAGAATTAGGATTGGGGTTAGAGTTAGGGTGAGGTATAGGGGTTAGGTTTAGGGTTAGGTTTAGGGGTTAGTTTTAGGGTAAAAGGTTAGGATTAGGGTTACGGGTTGGGCTTAGGTATAGGGTTAAAGTTTACTGCTAGGGTTAGGGATAGGGTTCAGGGTTAGCTTTAGGGGTTCTGTTTAGGGTTAGGTTTTAGGTTAGTGTCAGGGTTAGGTCTAGTCGTGAGGGTAAGGTTTAGGGTTAGCTTTAAGAGCTAGGGTTAGGTTTAATGGTTAGGATTAGGATTAGGGTTAAGGGTTAGGGTAAGGCTTAGGGGTTAGGGTGAAGGGTTAGGGTCAAGGGTTAGGGTTTTTGTTAGGCATAGCGTTGGGTTTAGAAGTAAGGGTTACTGTCAGTGTTAGGGTTGTAGGTAGGGTTACGATTAGGGTTAGCGGTTTAGAATTAGCGTTAGGGATTAGGTGTCACAGTGATGACTAGGAGATAGGGTTAGAATTATGGGATAGGGGTTGTTCTCAGGAAATGGGTTATGCATTAACGTTAGGATAAGAGGTTAAAGTTAGGCGCACGGTGAGGTTTACGTGTTAAGGGGAGAAATAGGAACAGGGTTGGGTGTTATGTTCAGGGTTAGGGTTATCTGTTAAAGGTATTGTTTATGCTTAGCACACGGGCCCTGTCTGCATTAGGTGGGCGGGGGGAGTTTAGGGGCCTGGGATTGTACCCGGGAACCCACTCTATCATACTCTGGGTATGGGCCCGTGGGTTTCATGCAGGACACAGTGGTAGAGCCTCCTTTCACGCATGGCATGGGAGGATGGCAGGCTTTCTAAACTCTAAGAAAGCAAGAAGTCTGAGAATTAGATTTAGCGTTAGGATTCTGGTTAGGGTTAAGGATGAAGTTTAGTGTTAGGGTGAGGGCTTAGGGTTAGGGATTAGGGTTAGGGTTAAAGGTTACTCTTAGGTTTAACGGTTACACTTTGGTTTAGGGTTGAGGTTTACGGTTAGGCTTAAGATGAGGGGTTAGGGTTTGGTACAGGGTTAGGGTTAAGTTTTAGGTTTAGGGTTGAAGATTAGGATTAGGGTTAGGATTAAAGGTTAGCGTGAGAGTTAACCCTTAGTGTTAAGGTTAAGCGTTAGGGTTTAGTGTTAGGGTTAGGGATAGGGTTAGGGTTAGTTAGTTTAGTGCTATGGTTTGTGTTAGAGGTTAGGGTTAGGTTTACATATCACGGTGAGGATTACGTTAAGGGGTTAGCATTAGGGTTAGGGTTAAGGGATAGGATTAGGGTTAAGCGTTGGTCTTAGGGTTAGGGTTTAGTGTTAGGGTTATCATTAAGGATTAGGGGTAGAGTCAGGGTTAAATGCTTGGGTGCGGGTAATGGTTAGGGTCAGGCTTAAGGTTCACGGATAGGGTTAGTGTTAAGGGTTACGGGTAGGTTGAGGGTTCAGGGTTAGTGTTAGCATTAGGGCTTAAGGATAGGATTAGGCGGTAGGTTAGATTTAGGGTTAGATCTAGGCGTTAGGGTAAGGGCTAGCGTTAGGGTTAAGAGATACGGTTAGGTGTAATGCTTAGGATTAGGGTTAGGGTTTGGGGTTAAAGTAAGTGTTAGGGGTTAGGTTTAAGGATCCAAGGTTAGGGTTATTTTTAGCTGTAGTGTTAGGGTTAGGGATAAGGGACCCATTAGCATTAAGGGTCTTCCTTCCTGTAGGGTTAAGGGTTAGGATTAGAGTTAAAGGTTAAGGTTAGGGTCAGTGTTAAGATTTAGGGTGAGGGTTAACGGTCAGGGTAAAGGTTAAGCGTTAGGGTTAGGGATTAGTGATTAGGGTTTTTGGTTAGTGTTGGGGTTAGCGGTTAGGAGTTAGTGTTTTATGAAGGGTTAAGGTTAGAATTAGGATTGGGGTTAGAGTTAGGGTGAGGTATAGGGGTTAGGTTTAGGGGTTAGTTTTAGGGTAAAAGGATAGGATTAGGGTTACGGGTTGGGCTTAGGTTTAGGGTTAAAATTTACTGCTGGGGTTAGCGATAGGGTTCAGGGTTAGCTTTAGGGGTTCTGGTTAGGATTAGGTGTCAGGTTAGTGTCAGGGTTAGGTCTAGTCGTGAGGGTAAGGTTTAGGGTTAGCTTTAAGAGCTAGGGTTAGGTTTAATGGTTAGGATTAGGATTAGGGTTAAGGGTTAGGGTAAGGCTTAGGGGTTAGGGTGAAGGGTTAGGGTCAAGGGTTAGGGTTTTTGTTAGGCATAGCATTGGGGTTAGAAGTAAGGGTTACTGTCAGTGTTAGGGTTGTAGGTAGGGTTACGGTTAGGGTTAGCGGTTTAGAATTAGGGTTAGGGATTAGGTGTCACAGTGATGACTAGGAGATAGGGTTAGAATTATGGGATAGGGGTTGTTCTCAGGAAATGGGTTATGCATTAACGTTAGGATAAGAGGTTAAAGTTAGGCGCATGGTGAGGTTTACGTGTTAAGGGGAGAAATAGGAACAGGGTTGGGTGTTATGTTCAGGGTTAGGGTTATCTGTTAAAGGTATTGTTTATGCTTAGCGCACGGGCCCTGTCTGCATTAGGCGGGCGGGGGGAGTTTAGGGGGCTGGGATTGTACCCGGGAACCCACTCTATCATACTCTGGGTATGGGCCCGTGGGTTTCATGCAGGACACAGTGTTAGAGCCTCCTTTCACTCATGGCATGGGAGGATTGCAGGCTTTCTAAACTCTAAGAAAGCAAGAAGTCTGAGAATTAGATTTAGGGTTAGGATTCTGGTTAGGGTTAAGGATGAAGTTTAGTGTTAGGGTGAGGGCTTAGGGTTAGGGATTAGGGTTAGGGTTAAAGGTTACTCTTAGGTTTAACGGTTACACTTTGGTTTAGGGTTGAGGTTTACGGTTAGGGTTAAGATGAGGGGTTAGGGTTAGGTACAGAGTTAGGGTTAAGTGTTAGGTTTAGGGTTGAAGATTAGGATTAGGGTTAGGATTAAAGGTTAGCGTGAGAGTTAACACTTAGGGTTAAGGTTAAGCGTTAGGGTTTAGGGTTAGGGTTAGGGTTAGTTTTAGGGTTAGAGTTATGTGCTATGGTTTGTGTTAGAGGTTAGGGTTAGGGTTACTGGTCACGGTTAGGGTTACGTTTAGGGGGTAGCATTAGGGTTAGGGTTAGGGTTAGGGTTAAGGGATAGGATTAGGGATAAGTGTTGGGCTTAGGGTTAGGGTTTAGTGTTAAGGTTAGCATTTAGGATTAGGGTTAGGGTCAGGGTTAAATGCTTGGGTGCGGGTAATGGTTAGGGTCAGGGTTTAGGTTCACGGATAGGGTTAGTGTTAAGGGTTATGGGTAGGTTTCGGGTTAAGGGTTAGTGTTAGCATTAGGCCTTAAGGTTAGGATTAGGCGGTAGGTTAGATTCAGGGTTAGTTCTAGGCGTTAGGGTAAGGGCTAGCGTTAGGGTTAAGATATAGGGTTAGGTTAATGCTTAGGATTAGGGTTAGCGTTTGGGGTTAAAGTAAGTGTTAGGGGTTAGGTTTAAGGATCCAAGGTTAGGGTTATTTTTAGCTGTAGTGTTAGGATTAGGGATAAGGGATCCCATTAGCATTAAGGGTCTTCCTTCCTGTGGGGTTAAGGGTTAGGCTTAGAGTTAAAGGTTAAGGTTAGGGTCAGTGTTAAGATTTAGGGTGAGGGTTAACGGTTAGGGTAAAGGTTAAGCATTAGGGTTAGGGATTAGTGATTAGGGTTTTTGGTTAGTGTTAGGGTTAGCGGTTAGGAGTTAGGGTTTTATGAAGGAGTATGGTTAGAATTAGGATTGGGGTTAGAGTTAGGGTGAGGTATAGGGGTTAGGTTTAGGGGTTAGTTTTAGGGTAAAAGGATAGGATTAGGGTTACGGGTTGGGCTTAGGTTTAGGGTTAAAGTTTACTGCTGGGGTTAGGGATAGGGTTCAGGGTTAGCTTTAGGGGTTCTGGTTAGGGTTAGGTGTTAGGTTAGTGTCAGGGTTATGTCTAGTCGTGAGGGTAAGGTTTAGGGTTAGCTTTAAGAGATAGGGTTAGGTTTAATGGTTAGGATTAGGATTAGGGTTAAGGGTTATGGTAAGGCTTAGGGGTTAGGGTGAAGGGTTAGGGTCAAGGGTTAGGGTTTTTGTTAGGCATAGCGTTGGGGTTAGAAGTAAGGGTTACTGTCAGTGTTAGGGTTGTAGGTAGGGTTACGGTTAGGGTTAGCGGTTTAGAATTAGGGTTAGGGATTAGGTGTCACAGTGATGACTAGGAGATAGGGTTAGAATTATGGGATAGGGGTTGTTCTCAGGAAATGGGTTATGCATTAACGTTAGGATAAGAGGTTAAAGTTAGGCGCACGGTGAGGTTTACGTGTTAAGGGGAGAAATAGGAACAGGGTTGGGTGTCATGTTCAGGGTTAGGGTTATCTGTTAAAGGTATTGTTTATGCTTAGCGCACGGGCCCTGTCTACATTAGGCGGGCGGGGGGAGTTTAGGGGGCTGGGATTGTACCCGGGAACCCACTCTATCATACTCTGGGTATGGGCCCGTGGGTTTCATGCAGGACACAGTGGTAGAGCCTCCTTTCACGCATGGCATGGGAGGATTGCAGGCTTTCTAAACTCTAAGAAAGCAAGAAGTCTGAGAATTAGATTTAGGGGTAGGATTCTGGTTAGGGTTAAGGATGAAGTTTAGTGTTAGGGTGAGGGCTTAGGGTTAGGGATTAGGGTTAGGGTTAAAGGTTAGTCTTAGGTTTAACGGTTACACTTTGGTTTAGGGTTGAGGTTTACGGTTAGGGTTAAGATGAGGGGTTAGGGTTTGGTACAGGGTTAGGGTTAAGAGTTAGGTTTAGGGTTGAAGATTAGGATTAGGGTTAGGATTAAAGGTTAGCGTGAGAGTTAACGCTTAGGGTTAAGGTTAAGTGTTAGAGTTTATGGTTAGGGTTAGGGTTAGTTTTAGGGTTAGAGTTATGTGCTATGGTTTGTGTTAGAGGTTAGGGTTAGGTTTACTGGTCACGGTTAGGGTTACGTTTAGGGGGTAGCATTAGGGTTAGGGTTAGGGTTAAGGGATAGGATTAGGGTTAAGTGTTGGGCTTAGGGTTAGGGTTTAGTGTTAGGGATAGCATTAAGGATTAGGGTTAGGGTCAGGGTTAAATGCTTGGGTGTGGGTAATGGTTAGGGTCAGGGTTAAGGTTCACGGATAGGGTTAGTGTTAAGGGTTACGGGTAGGTTTAGGGTTCAGGGTTAGTGTTAGCATTAGGGCTTAAGGTTAGGATTAGGCGGTATGTTAGATTTAGGGTTAGATCTAGGCGTTAGGGTAAGGGCTAGCGTTAGGGTTAAGAGATAGGGTTAGGTTTAATGCTTAGGATTAGGGTTAGGGTTTGGGGTTAAAGTAAGTGTTAGGGGTTAGTTTTAAGGGTCAAAGGTTACGGTTATTTTTAGCTGTAGTGTTAGGGTTAGGGATAAGGGATCCCATTAGCATTAAGGGTCTTCCTTCCTGTAGGGTTAAGGGTTAGGCTTAGAGTTAAAGGTTAAGGTTAGGGTCAGTGTTAAGATTTAGGGTGAGGGTTAACGGTCAGGGTAAAGGTTAAGCGTTAGGGTTAGGGATTAGTGATTAGGGTTTTTGGTTAGTTTTACGGTTAGCGGTTAGGAGTTAGTGTTTTATGAAGGGGTATGGTTAGAATTAGGATTGGGGTTAGAGTTAGGGTGAGGTATAGGGGTTAGGTTTAGGGGTTAGTTTTAGGGTAAAAGGATAGGATTAGGGTTACGGGTTGGGCTTAGGTTTAGGGTTAAAGTTTACAGCTAGGGTTAGGGATAGGGTTCAGGGTTAGCTTTAGGGGTTCTGGTTAGGGTTAGGTGTTAGGTTAGTGTCAGGGTTAGGTCTAGTCGTGAGGGTAAGGTTTAGGGTTAGCTTTAAGAGCTAGGGTTAGGTTTAATGGTTAGGATTAGGATTAGGGTTAAGGGTTAGGGTAAGGCTTAGGGGTTAGGGTGAAGGGTTAGGGTCAAGGGTTAGGGTTTTTGTTAGGCATAGCGTTGGGTTTAGAAGTAAGGGTTACTGTCAGTGTTAGGGTTGTAGGTAGGGTTACGGTTAGGGTTAGCGGTTTAGAATTAGGGTTAGGGATTAGGTGTCACAGTGATGACTAGGAGATAGGGTTAGAATTATGGGATGGGGTTGTTCTCAGGAAATGGGTTATGCATTAACGTTAGGATAAGAGGTTAAAGTTAGGCGCACGGTGAGGTTTACGTGTTAAGGGGAGAAATAGGAACAGGGTTGGGTGTTATGTTCAGGGTTAGGGTTATCTGTTAAAGGTATTGTTTATGCTTAGCGCACGGGCCCTGTCTGCATTAGGCGGGCGGGGGGAGTTTAGGGGGCTGGGATTGTACCCGGGAACCCACTCTATCATACTCTGGGTATGGGCCCGTGGGTTTCATGCAGGACACAGTGGTAGAGCCTCCTTTCACGCATGGCATGGGAGGATTGCAGGCTTTCTAAACTCTAAGAAAGCAAGAAGTCTGAGAATTAGATTTAGGGTTAGGATTCTGGTTAGGGTTAAGGATGAAGTTTAGTGTTAGGGTGAGGGCTTAGGGTTAGGGATTAGGGTTAGGGTTAAAGGTTACTCTTAGGTTTAACGGTTACACTTTGGTTTAGGGTTGAGGTTTACGGTTAGGGTTAAGATGAGGGGTTAGGGTTTGGTACAGGGTTAGGGTTAAGTGTTAGGTTTAGGGTTGAAGATTAGGATTAGGGTTAGGATTAAAGGTTAGCGTGAGAGTTAACGCTTAGGGTTAAGGTTAAGAGTTAGGGGTTAGGGTTAGGGTTAGGGTTAGTTTTAGGTTTAGAGTTATGTGCTATGGTTTGTGTTAGAGGTTAGGTTTAGGTTTACTGGTCACGGTTAGGGTTACGTTTAGGGGGTAGCATTAGGGTTAGGGTTAGGGTTAAGGGATAGGATTAGGGTTAAGTGTTGGGCTTAGGGTTAGGGTTTAGTGTTAGGGTTAGCATTAAGGATTAGGGTTAGGGTCAGGGTTAAATGCTTGGGTGTGGGTAATGGTTAGGGTCAGGGTTAAGGTTCACGGATAGGGTTAGTGTTAAGGGTTACGGGTAGGTTTAGGGTTCAGGGTTAGTGTTAGCATTAGGGCTTAAGGTTAGGATTAGGCGGTAGGTTAGATTTAGGGTTAGATCTAGGCGTTAGGGTAAGGGCTAGCGTTAGGGTTAAGAGATAGGGTTAGGTTTAATGCTTAGGATTAGGGTTAGGGTTTGGGGTTAAAGTAAGTGTTAGGGGTTAGGTTTAAGGATCCAAGGTTAGGGTTATTTTTAGCTGTAGTGTTAGGGTTAGGGATAAGGGATCCCATTAGCATTAAGGATCTTCCTTCCTGTAGGGTTAAGGGTTAGGCTTAGAGTTAAAGGTTAAGGTTAGGGTCAGTGTTAAGATTTAGGGTGAGGGTTAACGGTTAGGGTAAAGGTTAAGCGTTAGTGTTAGGGATTAGTGATTAGGGTTTTGGTTAGTGTTAGGGTTAGCGGTTAGGAGTTAGTGTTTTATGAAGGGGTATGGTTAGAATTAGGATTGGGGTTAGAGTTAGGGTGAGGTATAGGGGTTAGGTTTAGGGGTTAGTTTTAGGGTAAAAGGATAGGATTAGGGTTACGGGTTGGGCTTAGGTTTAGGGTTAAAATTTACTGCTAGAGTTAGGGATAGGGTTCAGGGTTAGCTTTAGGGGTTCTGGTTAGGGTTAGGTGTTAGGTTAGTGTCAGGGTTAGGTCTAGTCGTGAGGGTAAGGTTTAGGGTTAGCTTTAAGAGCTAGGGTTAGGTTTATTGGTTAGGATTAGGATTAGGGTTAAGGGTTAGGGTAAGGCTTAGGGGTTAGGGTGAAGGGTTAGGGTCAAGGGTTAGGGTTTTTGTTAGGCATAGCGTTGGGGTTAGAAGTAAGGGTTACTGTCAGTGTTAGGGTTGTAGGTAGGGTTACGGTTAGGGTTATTGGTTTAGAATTAGGGTTAGGGATTAGGTGTCACAGTGATGACTAGCAGATAGGGTTAGAATTATGGGATAGGGGTTGTTCTCAGGAAATGGGTTATGCATTAACGTTAGGATAAGAGGTTAAAGTTAGGCGCACGGTGAGGTTTACGTGTTAAGGGGAGAAATAGGAACAGGGTTGGGTGTTATGTTCAGGGTTAGGGTTATCTGTTAAAGGTATTGTTTATGCTTAGCGCACGGGCCCTGTCTGCATTAGGCGGGCGGGGGGAGTTTAGGGGGCTGGGATTGTACCCGGCAACCCACTCTATCATACTCTGGGTATGGGCCCGTGGGTTTCATGCAGGACACAGTGGTAGAGCCTCCTTTCACGCATGGCATGGGAGGATTACAGGCTTTCTAAACTCTAAGAAAGCAAGAAGTCTGAGAATTAGATTTAGAGTTAGGATTATGGTTAGGGATAAGGATGAAGTTTAGTGTTGGGGTGAGGGCTTAGGGTTAGGGATTAGGGTTAGAGTTAAATGTTACTCTTACGTTTAACGGTTACACTTTGGTTTAGGGTTGAAGTTTACGGTTACGGTTAAGATGAGGGGTTAGGGTTTGGTACAGGGTTAGGGTTAAGTGTTAGGTTTAGGGCTGAAGATTAGGATTAGGGTTAGGATTAAAGGTTAGCGTGAGAGTTAACGCTTAGGGTTAAGGTTAAGAGTTAGGGTTTAGGGTTAGGGTTAGGGTTAGGGTTAGTTTTAGGGTTAGAGTTATGTGCTATGGTTTGTGTTAGAGGTTAGGGTTAGGTTTACTGGTCACGGTTAGGGTTACGTTTAGGGGGTAGCATTAGGGTTAGGGTTAGGGTTAAGGGATAGGATTAGGGATAAGTGTTGGGCTTAGGGTTAGGGTTTAGTGTTAGGGTTAGCATTAAGGATTAGTGTTAGGGTCAGGGTTAAATGCTTGGATGCGGGTAATGGTCAGGGTCAGGGTTAAGGTTCACGGATAGGGTTAGTGTTAAGGGTTACGGGTAGGTTTAGGGTTCAGGGTTAGTGTTAGCATTAGTGCTTAAGGTTAGGATTAGGCGGTAGGTTAGATTTAGGGTTAGATCTAGGCGTTAGGGTAAGGGCTAGCGTTAGGTTTAAGAGATAGGGTTAGGTTTAATGCTTAGGATTAGGGTTAGGGTTTGGGGTTAAAGTAAGTGTTAGGGGTTAGGTTTAAGGATCCAAGGTTAGGGTTATTTTTAGCTGTAGTGTTAGGATTAGGAATAAGGGATCCCATTAGCATTAAGGGTCTTCCTTCCTGTAGGGTTAAGGGTTAGGCTTAGAGTTAAAGGTTAAGGTTATGGTCAGTGTTAAGATTTAGGGTGAGGGTTAATGGTCACGGTAAAGGTTAAGCGTTAGGGTTAGGGATTAGTGATTAGGGTTTTTGGTTAGTGTTAGGGTTAGCGGTTAGGAGTTAGAGTTTTATGAAGGGGTATTGTTAGAATTAGGATTGGGGTTAGAGTTAGGGTGAGGTATAGGGGTAAGGTTTAGGGGTTAGTTTTAGGATAAAAGGATAGAATTGGGGTTACGGGTTGGGCTTAGGTTTAGGGTTAAAGTTTACTGCTGGGGTTAGGGATAGGGTTCAGGGTTAGCTTTAGGGGTTCTGGTAAGGATTCGGTGTTAGGTTAGTGTCAGGGTTAGGTCTAGTCATGAGGGTAAGGTTTAGGGTTAGCTTTAAGAGCTAGGTTTAGGTTTAATGGTTAGGATTAGGATTAGGGTTAAGGGTTAGGGTAAGGCTTAGGGGTTAGGGTGAAGGGTTAGGGTCAAGGGTTAGGGTTTTTGTTAGGCATAGCGTTGGGGTTAGAAGTAAGGGTTACTGTCAGTGTTAGGGTTGTAGGTAGAATTACGGTTAGGGTTAGCGGTTTAGAATTAGGGTTAGGGATTAGGTGTCACAGTGATTACTAGGAGATAGGTTTAGAAATATGGGATAGGGGTTGTTCTCAGGAAATGGGTTATGCATTAGCGTTAGGATAAGAGGTTAAAGTGAGGCGCACGGTGAGGTTTACGTGTTAAGGGGAGAAATAGGAACAGGGTTGTGAGTTATGTTCAGGGTTAGGGTTATCTGTTAAAGGTATTGTTTATGCTTAGCGCACGGGCCCTGTCTGCATTAGGCGGGCGGGAGTAGTTTAGGGGGCTGGGATTGTACCCGGGAACCCACTCTATCATACTCTGGGTATGGGCCCGTGGGTTTCATGCAGGACACAGTGGTAGAGCCTCCTTTCACGCATGACATGGGAGGACTGCAGGCTTTTTAAACTCTAAGAAAGCAAGAAGTCTGAGAATTAGATTTAGGGTTAGGATTATTGTTAGGGTTAAGGATGAAGTTTAGTGTTAGGGTGAGGGCTTAGGGTTAGGGATTAGTGTTAGGGTTAAAGGTTACTCTTAGGTTTAACGGTTAGACTTTGGTTTAGGGTTTAGGTTTACGGTTAGGCTTAAGATGAGGGGTTAGGGTTTGGTACAGGGTTAGGGTTAAGTGTTAGGTTTAGGGTTGAAGATTAGTATTAGGGTTAGGATTAAAGGTTAGCGTGAGAGTTAACGCTTAGGGTTAAGGTTAAGTGTTAGGGTTTAGGGTTAGTGTTAGGGTTAGGGTTAGTTTTAGGGTTAGAGTTATGTGCTATGGTTTGTGTTAGAGGTTAGGGTTAGGTTTACTGGTCACGGTGAGGGTTACGTTTAGGGGTTAGCATTAGGGTTAGGGTTAAGAGATAGGATTAGGGTTAAGTGTTGGGCTTAGGGTTAGGGTTTAGTGTTAGGGTTATCATTAAGGATTAGGGTTAGGGTCAGGGTTAAATGCTTGGGTGCGGGTAATGGTTAGGGTCAGGGTTAAGGTTCACGGATAGGGTTAGTGTTAAGCGTTACGGGTAGGTTTAGAGTTCAGGGTTAGAGTTAGCATTAGGGCTTAAGATTAGGATTAGGCGGTAGGTTAGATTTAGGGTTAGATCTAGGCGTTAGGGTAAGGGCTAGCGTTAGGGTTAAGACATACGGTTAGGTTTAATGCTTAGGATTAGGGTTAGGGTTTGTGGTTAAAGTAAGTGTTAGGGGTTAGGTTTAAGGATCAAAGGTTAGGGTTATTTTTAGCTGTAGTGTTAGGGTTAGGGATAAGGGATCCCATTAGCATTAAGGGTCTTCCTTACTGTAGGGTTAAGGGTTAGGCTTAGAGTTAAAGGTGAAGGTTAGGGTCAGTGTTAAGATTTAGGGTGAGGGTTAACGGTTAGGGTAAAGTTTAAGCATTAGGGTTAGGGATTAGTGATTACGGTTTTTGGTTAGTGTTAGGGTTAGTGGTTAGGAGTTAGTGTTTTATGAAGGAGTATGGTTAGAATTAGGATTGGGTTTAGAGTTAGGGTGAGGTATAGGGGTTAGGTTTAGTGGTTAGTCTTAGGGTAAAAGGATAGGATTCGGGTTACGGGTTGGGCTTAGGTTTAGGGTTAAAGTTTACTGCTAGGGTTAGGGATAGGGTTCAGGGTTAGCTTTAGGGGTTCTGGTTAGGGTTAGGTGTTAGGTTAGTGTCAGGGTTAGGTCTATTCGTGAGGGTAAGGTTTAGGGTTAGCTTTAAGAGCTAGGGTTAGGTTTAATGGTTAGGATTAGGATTAGGGTTAAGGGTTAGGGTAAGGCTTAGTGGTTAGGGTGAAGGGTTAGGGTTTTTGTGAGGCATAGCGTT
>NC_090989.1:194038842-194041342 GCF_041146395.1 Eulemur rufifrons
AGGCTTTCTAAACTCTAAGAAAGCAAGAAGTCTGAGAATTAGATTTAGGGTTAGGATTCTGGTTAGGGTTAAGGATGAAGTTTAGTGTTAGGGTGAGGGCTTAGGGTTAGGGATTAGGGTTAGGGTTAAAGGTTACTCTTAGGTTTAACGGTTACACTTTGGTTTAGGGTTGAGGTTTACGGTTAGGGTTAAGATGAGGGGTTAGGGTTTGGTTCAGCGTTAGGGTTAAGTGTTAGGTTTAGGGTTGAAGATTAGGATTAGGGTTAGGATTAAAGGTTAGCGTGAGAGTTAACGCTTAGGGTTAAGGTTAAGAGATAGGGTTTAGGGTTAGGTTTATTGTTAGGGTTAGGGTTAGGGTTAGTTTTAGGGTTAGAGTTATGTGCTATGGTTTGTGTTAAAGGTTAGGGTTAGGTTTACTGGTCACGGTTAGGGTTACGTTTAGGGGGTAGCATTAGGGTTAGGGTTAGGGTTAAGAGATAGGATTAGGGATAAGTGTTGGGCTTAGGGTTAGGGTTTAGTGTTAGGGTTAGCATTAAGGATTAGTGTTAGGGTCAGGGTTAAATGCTTGGGTGCGGGTAATGGTTAGGGTCAGGGTTTAGGTTCACGGATAGGGTTAGTGTTAAGGGTTACGGATAGGTTTAGGGTTCAGGGTTAGAGTTAGCATTGGGGCTTAAGGTTAGGATTAGGCGGTAGGTTAGACTTAGGGTTAGATCTAGGCCTTAGGGTAAGGGCTAGCGTTAGGGTTAAGAGATAGGTTTAGGTTTAATGCTTAGGATTAGGGTTAGGGTTTGGGTTTAAAGTAAGTGTTAGGGGTTAGGTTTAAGGATCAAAGGTTAGGGTTATTTTTAGCTGTAGTGTTAGGGTTAGGGATAAGGGATCCCATTAGCATTAAGGGTCTTCCTTACTGTAGGGTTAAGGGTTAGGCTTAGAGTTAAAGGTGAAGGTTAGGGTCAGTGTTAAGATTTAGGGTGAGGGTTAACGGTTAGGGTAAAGGTTAAGCGTTAGGGTTAGGGATTAGTGATTAGGGTTTTTGGTTAGTGTTCGGGTTAGCGGTTAGGAGTTAGTGTTTTATGAAGGGGTATGGTTAGAATTAGGATTGGGGTTAGAGTTAGGGTGAGGTATAGGGGTTAGGTTTAGGGGTTAGTTTTAGGGTAAAAGGATAGGATTAGGGTTACGGGTTGGGCTTAGGTTTAGGGATAAAGTTTACTGCTAGGGTTAGGGATAGGGTTCAGGGTTAGCTTTAGGGGTTCTGGTTAGGGTTAGGTGTTAGGTTAGTGTCAGGGTTAGGTCTAGTCGTGAGGGTAAGGTTTAGGGTTAGCTTTAAGAGCTAGGGTTAGGTTTAATGGTTAGGAATAGGATTAGGGTTAAGGGTTAGGGTAAGGCTTAGGGGTTAGGGTGAAGGGTTAGGGTTTTTGTTAGGCATAGCGTTGGGGTTAGAAGGAAGGGTTACTGTCAGTGTTAGGGTTGTAGGTAGGGTTACGGTTAGGGTTAGCGGTTTAGAATTAGGGTTAGGGATTAGGTGTCACAGTGATGACTAGGAGATAGGGTTAGAATTATGGGATAGGGGTTGTTCTCAGGAAATGGGTTATGCATTAACGTTAGGATAAGAGGTTAAAGTTAGGCGCACGGTGAGGTTTACGTGTTGAGAGGAGAAATAGGAACAGGGTTGGGTGTTACGTTCAGGGTTAGGGTTATCTGTTAAAGGTAATGTTTATGCTTAGCGCACGGGCCCTGTCTGCATTAGGCGGGGGGGGGGGAGTTTAGGGGGCTGGGATTGTACCTGGGAACCCACTCTATCATACTCTGGGTATGGGCCCGTGGGTTTCATGCAGGACACAGTGGTAGAGCCTCCTTTCACGCATGGCATGGGAGGATTGCAGGCTTTCTAAACTCTAAGAAAGCAAGAAGTCTGAGAATAAGATTTAGGGGTATGATTCTGGTTAGGGTTAAGGATGAAGTTTAGTGTTAGGGTGAGGGCTTAGGGTTAGGGATTAGGGTTTGGGTTAAAGGTTACTCTTAGGTTTAACGGTTACACTTTGGTTTAGGGTTGAGGTTTACGGTTAGGGTTAAGATGAGGGGTTAGGGTTTGGTACAGGGTTAGGGTTAAGTGTTAGGTTTAGGGTTGAAGATTAGGATTAGGGTTAGGATTAAAGGTTAGCGTGAGAGTTAACGCTTAGGGTTAAGGTTAAGAGTTAGGGTTTAGGGTTAGGGTTAGGGTTAGGGATAGTTTTAGTGTTAGAGTTATGTGCTATGGTTTGTGTTAGAGGTTAGGTTTAGGTTTACTGGTCACGGTTAGGGTTACGTTTAGGGGGTAGCATTAGGGTTAGGCTTAGGGTTAGGGTTAAGGGATAGGATTAGGGATAAGTGTTGGACTTAGGGTTAGGATTTAGTGTTAGGGTTAGCATTAAGAATTAGGGTTAGGGTCAGGGTTAAATGCTTGGGTGCGGGTAATGGTTAGGGTCAGGGTTTAGGTTCAAGGATAGGGTTAGTGTTAAGGGTT
>NC_090989.1:194046342-194051342 GCF_041146395.1 Eulemur rufifrons
GGCCCGTGGGTTTCATGCAGGACACAGTGGTAGAGCCTCCTTTCACGCATGGCATGGGAGGATTGCAGGCTTTCTAAACTCTAAGAAAGCAAGAAGTCTGAGAATTAGATTTAGGGTTACGATTCTGGTTAGGGTTAAGGATGAAGTTTAGTGTTAGGGTGAGGGCTTAGGGTTAGGGATTAGGGTGAGGGTTAAAGGTTACTCTTAGGTTTAACGGTTACACTTTGGTTTCGGGTTGAGGTTTACGGTTAGGTTTAAGATGAGGGGTTAGGGTTTGGTACAGGGTTAGGGTTAAGTGTTAGGTTTAGGGTTGAAGATTAGGATTAGGGTTAGGATTAAATGTTAGCGTGAGAGTTAACGCTTAGGGTTAAGGTTAAGAGTTAGGGTTTAGGGTTAGGGTTAGGGTTAGGGTTAGTTTTAGGTTTAGACTTATGTGCTATGGTTTGTGTTAGAGGTTAGGGTTAGGTTTACTGGTGACGGTTAGGGTTACGTTTAGGGGGTAGCATTAGGGTTAGGGTTAGGGTTAAGGGATAGGATTAGGGATAAGTGTTGGGCTTAGGGTTAGGTTTCAGTGTTAGGGTTAGCATTAAGGATTAGGATTAGGGTCAGGGTTAAATGTTTGGGTGCGGGTAATGGTTAGGGTAAGGGTTAAGGTTCACGGATAGGGTTACTGTTAAGGGTTACGGGTAGGTTTAGGGTTCAGGTTTAGAGTTAGGGTTAGGGTTAGGGTTAGGGGTTAGGGTTAGGGTCAGGGTCAGGGTCAGGGGTTAGGGGTTAGGGTTAGGGTTAGGGGTTAGCGTTAGTGGTTAGGGTTAGGGTTAGGGGGTTAGGGTTAGGGTTGGGGTTAGGGTTAGGGTTAGGGTTAGGGTTAGGGTTAGGGTTAGGGATGGGTTGGGATTGGGGTTGGGGTTGGGGTTAGGGTTATTGGTATGGGTAGGGTAAAGTTTAGGGGTAGGGTTAAGGTTAGGGTTAGGGTAGGTTTGGGGTTAGGGATAGGGGTTAGTGGTTAGGGTTAGGGTTAGCGGTAGGGTAGGGTAGGGTTAGGGGTTAGGGTTAGGGGTTAGGTTTAGGGTTGGGTTAGGGTTAGGTTTAGGGTTAGGGGTTAGCGTTAGCGCTGGGCTAGGGCTAGGGCTACGGTTAGGAGTTAGGGTTAGGGGTTAGGGTTAGGGTTAGGGGTTAGGGCTATGGCTCGGACTAGGGTTAGGGTTTAATGTTAGGCTTAAGGTGAGGGTCAGATCAGGGTCAGGGGTCAGGGTGAGGTCAGGGTCAGGGCTTCGGGTTAGGGTTAGGGGTTAGGGTTAGGGTTAGGAGTTAGGGTTAGGGTTAGGTTTAGGGGTTAGAGTTAGGGTTAGGGTTTAGGGTTAGGGTAGGGGTTAAGGGTTAGGGTTAGGGGTTAGGGTTCGGGGTTAGGGGTTAGGGTTAGGGTAAGGGTAAGGGTAAGGTTTAGGGTAAGGGTAAGGGTTAGGGTTAGGGGTTAGGGTTAGGGTTGGGTTAGGGTTAGGTTAGGGTTAGGGTTAGGTGTTAGGGTTAGGGTTAGGGGTTAGGGTTAGGGTTAGGGGTTAGGGTTAGGGTTGGCGTTGGGGTTACGGTTAGGGTTAGGGGTTAGGGTTAGTGTTAGGGTTAGGGGTTAGGGTTAGGGTTAGGTTTGGGGTTAGGGTTAGGGTTAGGTTACGGTTAGGGTTAAGGGATATGATTAGGGTTAAGTGTTGGGCTTAGGGTGAGGGTTAGGGTTAGGGTTAGGGTTAGTTTTAGGGTTAGAGTTATGTGCTATGGTTTGTGTTAGAGGTTAGGGTTAGGTTTACTGGTCACGGTTAGGGTTACGTTTAGGGGGTAGCATTAGGGTTAGGGTTAGGGTTAAGGGATAGGAATAGGGATAAGTGTTGGTCTTAGGGTTAGGGTTTAGTGTTAGGGTTAGCATTAAGGATTAGGGTTAGGGTCAGGGTTAAATGCTTGGGTGCGAGTAATGGTTAGGGTCAGGGTTAAGGTTCACGGATAGGGTTAGTGTTAAGGGTTACGGGTAGGTTTAGGGTTCACGGTTAGAGTTAGCATTAGGACTTAAGGCTAGGATTAGGCGGTAGGTTAGATTTAGGGTTAGATCTAGGCGTTAGGGTAAGGGCTAGCGTTAGGGTTAAGAGATAGGGTTAGGTTTAATGCTTAGGATTAGGGTTAGGGTTGGGGATAAAGTAAGTGTTAGGGGTTAGGTTTAAGGATCCAAGGTTAGGGTTATTTTTAGCTGTAGTGTTAGGGTTAGGGATAAGGGATCCCATTAGCATTAAGGGTCTTCCTTACTGTAGGGTTAAGGGTTAGGCTTAGAGTTAAAGGTTAAGGTTAGGGTCAGTGTTAAGATTTAGGGTGAGGTTTAACGGTTAGGGTAAAGGTTAAGCATTAGGGTTAGGGATTAGTGATTAGGGTTTTTGGTTAGTGTTAGGGTTAGCGGTTAGGAGTTAGTGTTTTATGAAGGGGTATGGTTAGAATTAGGATTGGGGTTAGAGTTAGGGTGAGGTATAGGGGTTAGGTTTAGGGGTTAGTTTTAGGGTAAAAGTATAGGATTAGGGTTACGGGTTGGGCTTAGGTTTAGGGTTAAAGTTTACTGCTAGGGTTAGGAATAGGATTCAGGGTTAGCTTTAGGGGTTCTGGTTAGGGTTAGGTGTTAGGTTAGTGTCAGGGTTAGGTCTAGTCGTGAGGGTAAGGTTTAGGGTTAGCTTTAAGAGCTAGGGTTAGGTTTAATGGTTAGGATTAGGATTAGGGTTAAGGGTTAGGGTAAGGCTTAGGGGTTAGGGTGAAGGGTTAGGGTCAAGGGTTAGGGTTTTTGTTAGGCATAGCGTTGGGGTTAGAAGTAAGGGTTACTGTCAGTGTTAGGGTGTAGGTAGGGTTACAGTTAGGGTTAGCGGTTTAGAATTAGGGTTAGGGATTAGGTGTCACAGTGATGACTAGGAGATAGGGTTAGAATTATGGGATAGGGGTTGTTCTCAGGAAATGGGTTATGCATTAACGTTAGGATAAGAGGTTAAAGTTAGGCGCACGGTGAGGTTTACGTGTTAAGGGGAGAAATAGGAACAGGGTTGGGTGTTACGTTCAGGGTTAGGGTTATCTGTTAAAGGTATTGTTTATGCTTAGCGCACGGGCCCTGTCTGCATTAGGCGGGCGGGGGGAGTTTCGGGGGCTGGGTTTGTACCCGGGAACCCACTCTATCATACTCTGGGTATGAGACCGTGGGTTTCATGCAGGACACAGTGGTAGAGCCTCCTTTCACCCATGGCATGGGAGGATTGCAGGCTTTCTAAACTCTAAGAAAGCAAGAAGTCTGAGAATTAGATTTAGGGTTAGGATTCTGGTTAGGGTTAAGGATGAAGTTTAGTGTTAGGGTGAGGGCTTAGGGTTAGGGATTAGGGTTAGGGTTAAAGGTTACTCTTAGGTTTAACGGTTACACTTTGGTTTCGGGTTGAGGTTTACGGTTAGGGTTAAGATGAGGGGTTAGGGTTTGGTACAGGGTTAGGGTTAAGTGTTAGGTTTAGGGTTGAGATTAGGATTAGGGTTAGGATTAAAGGTTATCATGAGAGTTAACGCTTAGGGTTAAGGTTAAGAGTTAGGGTTTAGGGTTAGGGTTAGGGTTAGGGTTAGTTTTAGGGTTAGAGTTATGTGCTATGGTTAGTGTTAGAGGTTAGGGTTAGGTTTACTGGTCACGGTTAGGGTTACGTTTGGGGGTAGAATTAGGGTTAGGTTTAGGGTTAAGGGATAGGATTAGGGTTAAGTGTTGGGCTAGGGTTAGGGTTTAGTGTTAGGGTTAGCATTAAGGATTAGGGTTAGGGTCAGGGTTAAATGCTTGGGTGCGGGTAATGGTAAGGGTCAGGGTTAAGGTTCACGGATAGGGTTAGTGTTAAGGGTTACGGGTAGGTTTAGGGTTCAGGGTTAGAGTTAGGGTTAGGGTTAGGGTTAGGGGTTAGGGTTAGGGTCAGGGTCAGGGTCAGGGTCAGGGGTTAGGAGTTAGGGTTAGTGTTAGGGGTTAGGGTTAGGGTTAGGTGTTAGGGTTAGGGTTAGGGTTAGGGGGTTAGGGTTAAGTTTGGGGTTGGGGTTAGGGTTAGGGTTAGGGGTTAGGGGTTAGAGTTAGGGTTTAGAGTTAGGGTTAGGGTTAGGGGTTAGGCTCCGGGTCAGGGTCAGGGTCAGGGGTTAGGTGGTAGGGTTAGGGTTAGGGTTGGGGTTGGGTTCGGGGTTAGCGTTAGGGTTAGGGGTTAGGGTTAGGGTTAGGGGTTAGGGTTAGGGTTAGGGGTTAGGGTTAGGGGTTAGGGTAATTGTTAGGGGTTAGGGTTAGGGGTTAGGTTTAGGGTTAGGGGTAGGGTTAGGGGTTAGGTGTAGGGGTAGGGGTTAGGGTTAGGGGTAGGGGTAGGGGTTAGGGGTTAGGGTTAGGTGTTGGGTTAGGGTTAGGGTTAGGGGTTAGGGTTAGGGTTAGGGTTTAGAGTAATGGTTAGCGTTGGGTTAGGGTTGGGGTTAGGGTTAGGGGTTAGGGTTAGAGGTTAGGGTTAGGGGTTAGGGTTAGGGTTAGGGGTTAGGGTTAGGGGTTAGGGTTAGGGTTAGGGGTTAGTGTTAGGGTTAGGGGTTAGGGTTAGGGGTAGGGTAGGGTTAGGGTTAGGGTAGGGTTAGGGTTAGGGTTAGGGGTTAGGTTTGGGTTAGGGTTAGAGTTAGGGTTAGGGGTTAGGGTTAGGGTTAGGGGATAGTGTTAGGGTTAGGGGTTAGGATTAGGGTTTGGGTTAGGGTTTGGGTTAGGGTTAGGGTTAGGGGTTAGGGTTAGGGTCAGGGTGAGGGTCAGGGTCAGGGGTTAGATGTTAGGGTTAGGGTTTAGGGTTAGGGGTTAGGGTTAGGGTTAGGGGGTTAGGGTTAGGGTTGGGGTTGGGGTTAGGGTTAGGGTTAGGGGTTAGGGGTTAGGGTTAGGGTAAGGGTTAGGGGTTAGGCTCAGGGTCAGGGTCAAGGTCAGGGTTAGGGGTTAGGGGTTATGGTTAGGGTTA
>NC_090989.1:194053842-194056342 GCF_041146395.1 Eulemur rufifrons
GGTTAGGGGTTAGGGTTAGGGTTAGGGGTTAGGGTTAGGGTTGGCGTTGGGGTTAGGGTTAGGGTTAGGGGTTAGGGTTAGTGTTAGGTTTAGGGGTTACGGTTAGGGTTAGATTTGGGGTTAGGGTTAGGGTTAGGGTTAGGTTAGGGTTAGGGTTAAGGGATAGGATTGGGGTTAAGTGTTGGGCTTAGGGTGAGGGTTAGGGTTAGGGTTAGGTTTAGGGTTAGTTTTAGGGTTAGAGTTATGTGCTATGGTTTGTGTTAGAGGTTAGGGTTAGGTTTACTGGTCACGGTTAGGGTTATGTTTAGGGGGTAGCATTAGGGTTAGGGTTAGGGTTAAGGGATAGGATTAGGGATAAGTGTTGGTCTTAGGGTTAGGGTTTAGTGTTAGGGTTAGCATTAAGGATTAGGGTTAGGGTCAGGGTTAAAAACTTGGGTGCGGGTAATGGTTAGGGTCAGGGTTAATGTTCACGGATAGGGTTAGTGTTAAGGGTTACGGGTAGGTTTAGGGTTCAGGGTTAGAGTTAGCATTAGGGCTTAAGGCTAGGATTAGGCGGTAGGTTAGATTTAGGTTTAGATCTAGGTGTTAGGGTAAGGGCTAGCGTTAGGGTTAAGAGATAGGGTTAGGTTTAATGCTTAGGATTAGGGTTAGGGTTTGGGGTTAAAGTAAGTGTTAGGGGTTAGGTTTAAGGATCCAAGGTTAGGGTTATTTTTAGCTGTAGTGTTAGGGTTAGGGATAAGGGATCCCATTAGCATTAAGGGTCTTCCTTACTGTAGGGTTAAGGGTTAGGCTTAGAGTTAAAGGTTAAGGTTAGGGTCAGTGTTAAGATTTAGGGTGAGGGTTAACGGTTAGGGTAAAGGTTAAGCGTTAGGGTTAGGGATTAGTGATTAGGGTTTTTGGTTAGTGTTAGGGTTAGCGGTTAAGAGTTAGTGTTTTATGAAGGGGTATGGTTAGAATTAGGATTGGGGTTAGAGTTAGGGTGAGGTATAGGTGTTAGGTTTAGGGGTTAGTTTTAGGGTAAAAGGATAGGATTAGGGTTACGGGTTGGGCTTAGGTTTAGGGTTAAAGTTTACTGCTAGGGTTAGGGATAGGGTTCAGGGTTAGCTTTAGGGGTTCTGGTTAGGGTTAGGTGTTAGGTTAGTGTCAGGGTTAGGTCTAGTCGTGAGGGTAAGGTTTAGGGTTAGCTTTAAGAGCTAGGGTTAGGTTTAATGGTTAGGATTAGGATTAGGGTTAAGGGTTAGGGTAAGGCTTAGGGGTTAGGGTGAAGGGTTAGGGTCAAGGGTTAGGGTTTTTGTTAGGCATAGCGTTGGGGTTAGAAATAAGGGTTACTGTCAGTGTTAGGGTTGTAGGTAGGGTTACGGTTAGGGTTAGCGGTTTAGAATAAGGGTTAGGGATTAGGTGTCACAGTGATGACTAGGAGATAGGGTTAGAATTATGGGATAGGGGTTGTTCTCAGGAAATGGGTTATGCATTAACGTTAGGATAAGAGGTTAAAGTTAGGCGCACGGTGAGGTTTACGTGTTAAGGGGAGAAATAGGAACAGGGTTGGGTGTTATGTTCAGGGTTAGGGTTATCTGTTAAAGGTATTGTTTATGCTTAGCGCTCGGTCCCTATCAGCATTGGGCGGGCAGGGGGAGTTTCGGGGGCTGGGATTGTACCCGGGAACCCACTCTATCATACTGTCGGTATGAGCCTATGGGTTTCATGCAGGACGCAGTGGTAGAGCCTCCTTTCACGCATGGCATGGGAGCATTGCAGGCTTTCTAAACTCTAAGAAAGCAAGAAGTCTGAGAATAAGATTTAGGGGTATGATTATGGTTAGGGTTAAGGATGAAGTTTAGTGTTAGGGTGAGGGCTTAGGGTTAGGGATTAGGGTTAGGGTTAAAGGTTACTCTTAGTTTTAACGGTTACACTTTGGTTTAGGGTTGAGGTTTACGGTTAGGGTTAAGATGAGGGGTTAGCGTTTGGTACAGGGTTAGGGTTAAGTGTTAGGTTTAGGGTTGAAGATTAGGATTAGGGTTAGGATTAAAGTTTAGCGTGAGAGTTAACGCTTAGGGTTAAGGTTAAGAGTTAGGGTTTAGGGTTAGGGTTAGGGTTAGGGATAGTTTTAGGGTTAGAGTTATGTGCTATGGTTTGTGTTAGAGGTTAGGTTTAGGTTTACTGGTCACGGTTAGGGTTACGTTTAGGGGGTAGCATTAGGGTTAGGCTTAGGGTTAGGGTTAAGGGATAGGATTAGGGATAAGTGTTGGGCTTAGGGTTAGGGTTTAGTGTTAGGGTTAGCATTAAGGATTAGGGTTAGGGTCAGGGTTAAATGCTTGGGTGCGGGTAATGGTTAGGGTCAGGGTTAAGGTACAAGGATAGGGTTAGTGTTAAGGGTTACGGGTAGGTTTAGGGTTCATGGTTAGATTTAGCATTAGGGCTTAAGGCTAGGATTAGGCGGTAGGTTAGATTTAGGGTTAGATCTAGGCGTTAGGGTAAGGGCTAGCGTTAGGGTTAAGAG
>NC_090989.1:194061342-194063842 GCF_041146395.1 Eulemur rufifrons
CTTTGGTTTAGGGTTGAGGTTTACGGTTAGGGTTAAGATGAGGGGTTAGGGTTTGGTACAGGGTTAGGGTTAAGTGTTAGGTTTAGGGTTGAAGATTAGGATTAGGGTTAGGATTAAAGGTTAGCGTGAGAGTTAACGCTTAGGGTTAAGGTTAAGAGTTAGGGTTTAGGGTTAGGGTTAGGGTTAGGGTTAGTTTTAGGGTTAGAGTTATGTGCTATGATTAGTGTTAGAGGTTAGGGTTAGGTTTACTGGTCACAGTTAGGGTTACGTTTAGGGGGTAGGATAAGGGTTAGGGTTAGGGTTAAGGGATAGGATTAGGGATAAGTGTTGGGCTTAGGGTTAGGGTTTAATGTTAGGGTTAGCATTAAGGATTAGGGTTAGGGTCAGGGTTCAATGCTTGGGTGCAGGTAATGGTTAGGGTCAGGGTTAGGGTTCACGGATAGGGTTAGTGTTAAGGGTTACGGGTAGGTTTAGGGTTCAGGGTTAGAGTTAGGGTTATGGTTAGGGTTAGGGGTTAGGGTTAGGGTAAGGGGTTAGTGTTAGGGGTTAGGGTGAGGGTTAGGGGTTAGGGTTAGGGGTTAGGGTTAGGGGTAGGTTTAGGGGTAGGATTAGGGGTTAGGGGTAGGGGTAGGGGTTAGGGTTAGGGGTTAGGGTTAGGGGTTAGGGTTATGGTTAGGGTTAGGTTTGGGTTAGGTTTGGGGTTGGGGTTGGGGTTGGGGTTAGGGTTAGAGGTTACGGTTAGGGGTTATGGTTAGGGTTAGGGGTTAGGGTTAGGGTTAGGGGTTAGGTTTAGGGTTAGGGTAGGGTTAGGGTTAGGGTTAGGGGTTAGGGTTAGGGTTAGGGGTTAGGGTTAGGGGTTAGGGTTAGGGTTAGGGGTTAGGGTTAGGCGTAGGGGTATGGTTTGGTTAGGGTTAGGGTTAATGGTAGGGTTAGCGTTAGGGGTTAGGGTTAGGGTTAGGGGTTAGGGTTAGGGGTTAGGGCTAGGGGTTAGGGTTGGGTTAGGGTTAGGGTTAGGGGTTAGGGTCAGGGTGGGGGTTGGGGTTGGGGTTTGGGTTGTGGTTAGGGTTAGGGTTATGGGTATGGGTAGGGTAAGGGGTAGGGGTAGGGTTAGGGTTAGGGTAGGGGTTAGGGTTAGGGTTAGGGGTTAGGTTAGGGTTAGGGGTAGGGTAGGGTAGGGTTAGGGGTTAGGGTTAGGGGTTAGGGTTAGGGTTGGGTTAGGGTTAGGGTTAGGGGTTAGGGTTAGGGCTAGGGCTAGGGCTAGGGTTAGGAGTTAGGTTTAGGGTTAGGGTTAGGGGTTAGGGTTAGGGTGAGGGTTAGGGATTAGGGGTTAGGGTTAGGGGTTAGGGTTAGGGTTAGTGTAAGGGTAAGGGTAAGTGTTAGGGTAAGGGTAAGGGTTAGGGTTAGGGGTTAGGGTTAGGGTTAGGGTTGCGTTAGGGTTAGGTTAGGGTTAGGGTTAGGGGTTAGGGTTAGGGTTAGGGGTTAGGGTTAGGGGTTAGGGTTAGGGTTAGGGTTAGTTTTAGGGTTAGAGTTATGTCCCATGGTTTGTGTTAGAGGTTAGGTTTAGGTTTACTGGTCACCGTTAGGGTTACGTTTAGGGGGTAGCATTAGGGTTAGGGTTAGGGTTAAGGGATAGGATTAGGGATAAGTGTTGGGCTTAGGGTTAGGGTTTAGTGTTAGGGTTAGCATTAAGGATTAAGGTTAGGGTCAGGGTTAAATGCTTGGGTGCGGGTAATGGTTAGGGTCAGGGTTAAGGTTCACGGATAGGGTTAGTGTTAAGGGTTACGGGTAGGTTTAGGGTTCACGGTTAGAGTTAGCATTAGGGCTTAAGGCTAGGTTTAGGCGGTAGGTTAGATTTAGGGTTAGATCTAGGCGTTAGGGTAAGGGCTAGCGTTAGGGTTAAGAGATAGGGTTAGGTTTAATGCTTAGGATTAGGGTTAGGGTTTGGGGTTAAAGTAAGTGTTAGGGGTTAGGTTTAAGGATCAAAGGTTAGGGTTATTTTTAGCTGTAGTGTTAGGGTTAGGGATAAGGGATCCCATTAGCATTAAGGGTCTTCCTTACTGTAGGGTTAAGGGTTAGGCTTAGAGTTAAAGGTTAAGGTTAGGGTCAGTGTTAAGATGTAGGGTAAGGGCTAACGGTTAGGGTAAAGGTTAAGCGTTAGGTTTAGGGATTAGTGATTAGGGTTTTTGGTTAGTGTTAGGGTTAGCGGTTAGGAGTTAGTGTTTTATGAAGGGGTATGGTTAGAATTAGGATTGGGGTTAGAGTTAGGGTGAGGTATAGGGGTTAGGTTTAGGGGTTAGTTTTAGGGTAAAAGGATAGGATTAGGGTTACGGGTTGGGCTTAGGTTTAGGGTTAAAGTTTACTGCTAGGGTTAGGGATAGGTTTCAGGGTTAGCTTTAGGGGTTCTGGTTAGGGTTAGGTGTTAGGTTAGTGTAAGGGTTAGGTCTAGTCGTGAGGGTAAGGTTTAGGGTTAGCTTTAAGAGCTAGGGTTAGGTTTAATGGT